>NW_026867515.1:1142658-1291102 GCF_020745735.1 Hemiscyllium ocellatum
CATATTCTGGGAAAGTTAGTTCAGTTCTGTGTCTCAAATGAAAAACACAGGGCAAATGCAGGAACCTTTAATCAGAAATGATGTGTAAATGTACAGATGTAGATGTCATTCTGCACCAGTCAGTGCCAGTTGTCAGACAGATTGTAGCAAGCAATCAGCAAGGCAAGTGGTGGATTAGCAATGTGGAATTGAGCTGAGAGGTGGGGACGCCTTCCTGCAGTTAGGGCGTCATTGATGTCGTCCAAGACTGAGTTCATCTGATTTTTGAACAACAAAGTGGATGGTTACGGGGAAGGCAACAAAGTGGTTTTAAGACCAGTATAGATGGTTACAGAAACAGCCACAGTCCAACTAAAGAAATGCTGATCAATTATCCTAATCTAGTCCTATTCGCCAGCACTTGGTCTATACCCCTTTAAAACTTTCCTATTTATAGACCAATCCAGATGCCTTTTACATGCTGTATTTATACCAGCCTCCATCCACTTCCTCTGGCTGGTCATTCCATACACGCCACCACTCTCTTGTGAAAAAGCCCCCCTTAGCTCCCTATTATGTCTTTCCCCCTCTCACCTAAATCTTTTAGTTCTGGACTCCCCACCTCACAGAGAAGATTTGTCTATTTGCCCTCTCCATGCCCCTCTGTAAGGTCACCCTCAGCCTCTGACACTCCAAGGAAAACAGCCCCAGCCTATTTAGCCTCACCAAGAGCTCAAATCTTTCAAACCTGGTAACGTTCTGGTGAATCTTTTCTGAACCCTTTCAAGTTTCACAACATCCTTCTGACGGTAAGAAGACCAGAGTTGCACGCAATATTTCAAATGTGGCCTCACCATGTCCTTTACAGATGCAACATCACCTCCAACACTTTTACTCAATGCTCTAACCAAGAAGGACAGCATACCAAATACTGCCTTCACTATCCTATGTATCTGTGGCTTACCTTTAAGGAACTATGAACTGCAGTCCAAGGTCTCTTTGTTCAGCAACCCTCCCCAGGACCTTACCATAAAGTGTATAAGTCCTGCACTGAATATTTCCAGCTTATCCACCCTCGGTGTAGGTATCTTCTTATCCACGAATGTTGGTACAGGCTCTCAACAGGCTGAACTGCCTGTTCCTGCTCCCAATTCTTTGTGTCCTGGAAAGCAAAAGACCATTAAAACATGGAGGAAAATAAATTAGATGTTCTGCCGTCGGGGTGCTGCTCTGCCATTAAATCATGGCTGGTAAGTTTCTTCAATACCCATTCTCCCACTTTCTCCCGTAACCCTCAATATCCCCCTTGATACTCAGAACCTATTACCTCCATCTTAAATATACTCAGTGACGAGCGTCCACAGCTTTCTGTAGCAGTGACTTCCACATGTTCACCACTCTCTGGCTGAAATGATTTCTCTGTATCTTTGTTCTAAAAGGTCTTCCTTTTATTCTAATGCTGTGCCCTCAGGTGCTAGTCTCTCCTACCAATGGAAACATCTTGTGTAGTGGCACAGTGTGGCGGCACGGTGGCACAGTGGTTAGCACTGCTGCCTCACAGCGCCAGGGACCTGGGTTCGATTCCCACCTCAGGCGACTGACTGTGTGGAGTTTGCACGTTCTCCCCGTGTCTGCGTGGGTTTCCTCGGGTGCTCCGGTTTCCTCCCACAGTCCAAAGATGTGCGGGTCAGGTGAATTGGCCATGCTAAATTGCCCTTAGTGTTAGGTAAGGGGTATATGTAGGGGTATGGGTGGGTTGCGCTTCGGCGGGTCGGTGTGGACTTGTTGGGCCGAAGGGCCTGTTTCCACACTGTAAGTAATCTAATCTAATCTAATCTTCCCCATGTGCACTCTGTCTTGGCCGTTCAGTATTCTGTCTGTTTCAACTAGATTCCACCCACCTCCCCCAAGTGTGGGCCTGTTGATCAGCATGGACCAGACCCTTCAGGATGAGGTACAGCAGGAATTACGTTCAGCAAAGTCAGAATGGATGGAGATTTTTCAGCTTTTCGGGGGTGAGAGAGGAAAGAAAATTCAATATAAATTAGCATTGATAAGATGGGCTGATGGGCCAAGGAGTGGCAGAATGAGTTTAATTTCAATAAATACGAGGTGCTGCATTTTATAAGGCAACTCAGGGCATGACTTACACAGTTAATGGGGAGTGTTGCTAAACAAAGAGACCTTGCAGGTTCTAGTTCCTTGAAAGTGGAATTGCAGGGAGACATGATAGTGAAGAAGGCATTTGGTACATTTTCCTTTACTGGTCAGAGCACTGAGTACAGGAGGTGGGAGGTCATTGTCATGGCCACTTTTGGAATAGTGTGCACAATTCTGGGCCCCCTCCTATGGAACAATGTTGTGAAACTTGAAAGAGTTCAGACAAAATTTACAAGGATGTTGGCAGAGTTGGAGGGTTAGAGCTATAGGGAGATGCTGAATACACCAGGGATAATTTCCCTGCAGCATCAGAGGCTGAGGGGTGACCTTACAGAATTTTATAAGGGGTATGGATAGGGTGAATAGCCAAAATCTTTTCCCCATGGCAGGGGAATCCAAAACTGAAAGGCATAAGTTTCACGTGAGGGAAGAGAAATTTAAAACGGACCCGAGGGGCAACTTTTTCACACAGAGGGTAATGCATGTTTGGAATGAGCTGCCAGAGAAAGTGATGGAGGCTGCTACAATTACAACATTTAAAAGGCATCTGGATGGGTATGTGAATGAGAAGGCTTTAGAGGGATACAGGCCAAATGTTGGCAAATGGGACTAGATTATTTTAGGATATCTGGCCGGCATGGATGAATTGGACTGAGGGCTCAGTTTCTGTGCTGTATGACTCTAATCATCTTCCGTGAAAGCAGAAGTGTGATTGTGAAGACTGAACTTTGAGAGCAGCTTTCAAAGATGTTTTGCCTTTACTGGACTCGGAAGTTACAATGAAATCATTGCACTGTGGGAATGAAGTGGTTTAAGGTTTACCAACAGTAAGCTGAGCGGGGAGCCTAGTGAAGGGTTAGGTGGATTTTTGAGTTAAACTGCTCATTTCATTCAGCCTTCAACATTGAAAATAAAATGCTGTGCATCAGAAGGAGCAGTGAGTCAGTAACTGGTATCGTTAGAAGCCTCACGGGTTTCAGTACTGCAAGAATTACATTGTTTCATCAGCATTGTATTGCTCTTTGGAGGGTCAGTGTGGACTTGTTGGGCCAAAGGGCCTGTTTCCACATTGTAAGTAGTCTAATCTAATCATTACTGGCAGCAGTGAGAGGTGTGGGCTATATTCACTATAGTGACTCCATGAAATTCTCTGCCTATGGAACTGGTAGAGACAGCTTCACTAAGAATATTCAAGACACAGGTGAGTAGGTATTTGCATGGTGGGGATTTAAAGATAGTTGGGATAATGCAGGTAGGAGGAGCTGAGATGATGGATAGATCAGCCGTGATCTTAATGAATGACAGAGCAGGCTCGACAGGCTAAATGGCCTACTCCTGTTTCTATTACTATGAAACTATAACCCTGCATTTCCCATGGCTAACCCAGCCAACCTGCACATCCCTGGGCAATTTAGCATGGCCAATCCAAATCAAGGCAGGTGAACAATGTTGTGATGTGAAAATGAACATCAGAGAACGGTAGAAAGGGACAAGGAGAGTAAATGTACCAGCAATCAAAGCTGGATTCTAAAGGTCACAAAAATTGAAACTGAAGACTGTGTCTGAAGGTGTGCTGCATCATAACAAAAGTGAATGAATAGACTGCACACATCGAACAGAATAATTATGATCTAAGACTCCTTACAGAGACATGGCTTCAGGGTGCCAAGGATTGGATCCTGAATATTGAAGGGGTACGTGGCAATCTAGTCAAATGAGAAGCTAGGTAAAGGTAGAGGCACTGCCAATCAAAGCACTGATAACACGGTAGTCTGGTGTCAGCTCGGATTTCAGGTCCTGATTTCTGTCGTCTGTTGATCTCCCTGTTTCCACAGAGTAAAATGTCGGTCTGTTCTCAGCTCTGCAGGGTTTCTGCTGAAACCTTTTACACCTTCCGGAACAATAAAACATTCAGTCAATCAAGGCCCAACCCACAATCTCCCAGCCTGTCAACCATCCAGACAGAAAATCATCATAGCAGGGAATAAAACAAGAAAAATGAAACAAAATTGAGAATAAATAGGTGCTTGTACTTAATGTTTGTTCGTTAGGACGTAAACCAGAAATTGGTGTCTCCCAGGGTTATTATAGTGCCCTAATTGAGGAATTCTCGCTCCCTTACATCTATGCCAGGTGCTGGCAGGTGGGACTAGCTTGTGTTGGGATATCTGGTCGGCATGGACAGGTTGGACCGAAGGGTCTGTTTCCATGCTGTACATCTCTATGACTCTAAGTATTACCATTCAGGCATGATTGAAAAAAATATTTGCATCAACAGAAATAAAGCACGTGTTATCAAATAGACATGGAAACATACAGCATGGAAATAGACTTTGCGATCCAACACATCCTTGCAGACAAGATATCCTATGTAAACCTAGGTCCATTTGCCAGCATTTGGCTGTTATCCCTCCAAAGCCTTCCCATTCACATACCCATCTAGATGCCTTTTAAATGTAATTGTACTGACCACTTCCTCTGGCAGCTCAGTGCATAAACGCACCACCCTCTGTGTGAAAACATTGACCCTTGGGTCACTTTTAAATCTTTCCCCTCCCACCCTAAACCCTCTGGTTTTGGAGACCCCCACCCTGGGGAAATGTGCTTCCCTATTTATTCCATTCATGCCCCACATGATTTTATAAACCTTGACAAGGTTATCCCTCTGCCTCTGATGCTCCAGGGAAACAGCCCCATATTATTCAGCCTCTCTTTATACCACAAACCCTCCAACCTTGGCGACATCCTTATCAATCTGTCCTGCATTCTTTCGAGTTTCACAACATCCTTCCTACCCAATAACAGGGAGACCAAAATCGAATGCAATATTCCAAAAGTGGCCTAACCAATGTCCTGTACATCTGCATCATGACCTCCCAATTCCTATATCGAATGCATTCAATGGACTAAATAGCCTTTCTATGCACTGTAGGGGTTTTATGATTTTATTGTGACCCAGTCAATTTTAGTCATTATCTCTGGTGCATGGCGTGTCAGGGTGGGATCACTGGTAACAGAATTGCATGCAATACTACAAAAGTGGCCTAACCGATGTCCTGTGAAGTGTACCAAACACCACCTTCACTGTCCTGTCTACCTGTGACTCCACTGTCAAGAACTAAAAGCCTGCCATAGTCATACAGTATGGAAACAGACCTTCAGTCCAACCAATCCATGCCAACCATAATCCCACATTAAACCAGTCTCTCCTGCCTGCTCTTCGACTGTATCCCTCAAAACCTTTCTTATTCATATACTGAAATAAATGTCTTTAAATTCTACCGGCATCCACCACTGCCTCAGGAAGTTCATTCCACACATGAACCACCCTCTGTGTAAAATTAGTGTTTGAATATCAAGGATGGAACGGTTCAGAAAAGCTTCACAAGGACGTTTCCGGGGTTGGAGGGTTTGAGCTACAGGAAGGGGCTGAATAGATTGGGCTGTTTTCCCTGGGGTGTTAGAGGCTGAGGGGTGATCTTCCTGTAAATTCATGAGGGGCATGGATAGGGTAAATAGACAAGGTCTCTTTCCTGGGATCGGGGAGTCCAGAAGTAGAGGGCAGAGGTTGAGAATGAGAGGGGAATGATGTAAAGTTCCATGCAGAGGGTAGTGCGTGTATTGATTGAGCTGTCAGAGGAAGTTATGGAGGCTGGTACAATGATAACATTTACAATGCCTCTGGATGGGTGTTTGAATAGGAAAGGTCGAGAGAGAGAGAGATGGGCTGGTAAATGCAGCTAGATTAATTCTGGATATCTGGTCAGCATGGGCAAGTTGGACCGAAGGGTCTGTTTCCAAGCTGTACATCTCCATGACATTGAGGTTGAATAAGTCCTGATCTGATTTGCAATTCCAAAATGCAGCACCTCGCATTTATCTGAATTAAACTCCATCTGCCACTCCTCAGCCCAAGATCCTATTTTAATCAGAGGCAACCTTCCTCGCTGTCCACTGAATCTCCAATTTTGGTGTCATCTGCAAACTTATTAACTATACCTACTATGTTCACATCCAAATCATTTTTATAAATGACAAAAAGTAGTGGATTCAGCACCGATCCTTGTGGCACCACTGGTCACAGGCTCCAGTCTGAAAAGGAACTCTCCATCACCACCCTCTTTCTTTTACCTTCAAGCCAGTTCAGTATCCGGTTGACTAGTTCTCCCTGTATTTCATAAGATCTTACCTTGCTAACGAATCTTCCATGAGGAACTTTGTTTGATTGATTTGCTAAGCACAAAGCCATGCTGACTATCCCTAATTAGTCCTTGCCTTTCCAAATACATGGAAATCCTGTTTCTCAGCATTCCCTCCAACAACTTGCCTATCACTGATGTCGGCTCGCTGGTCTATAGTTCCCTGGCTTCTCCTTACCACCATTCTTAAATAATGGCACCACGTTAGCCACTCTCCAGTCTTCCAACACCTCACCTGTGACTAAGGATGATACAAATATCTCAGCAAGGGGCCCAAGAGTCACTTGCCTAGCTTCTGGGGATTTATCTACTTTTGTGTTTCAAGACATCCAGCTCTACCTCCTCTGTAATGTGGACATTTTTCAAGACGTCACCATCTATGTCCCCACATTCTATATCTTCCATGTCCTCCTTCACAGTAAACACTGATACTCATTTAGTATTTTCCTCATCTACTCCGGCTCCACACATAGGCTGCCCTTGTTGATCTTTCAGGGGCTGTATTCTCTCCCAATTACCCTTTTGTCCTTAATTTATAAAAACCCTTCTAATTCTCCTTAACCCTATTTGCCAAAGCTATCTCATGTCCCCTTTTTGCCCTCCTGATTTCCCTCTTAAGCATACCCCTACCGCCTTTATACTGTTCTAAGGATTCATTCGATTTGTCCTGTCCATACTTGTCATATGCTTCCTTCTTGTTGTTAGCCAACTCCTCAATTTCTCTAGTCATCCAGCATTCCCTACACCTACCAGCCTTTTCTTTCACCCTAACAGGAACATACTGTCTCTGGACTCTTATTATCTCATATTTGAAGGCTTCCCATTTTCCAGCCTTCCCTTCACCTGTGAATATCTGCCTTCCAATCAACTTTTGAAAGTTTTTGCCCAATACCATCAAAATTAGCCTCCCTCCAATTTACAACTTCAACTTTTAGATCCAGTCTGTCCCTTTCCCAAAGTGGTCCAGCACTGACACCTCAGTCACCTGCCCTGCCTTAGGTCAGGTTTTGCACCTCCTCTAGTAGGAACATCCACATACTGCCTCAGAAAATTGTCTTGTCCATGCTTAACAAATTCCTCTTGATCTAAACCCTGAACGCTGGCAGTCCTAGTCAATGTTTGGAAAGTTAAAATCCCTGACCATAACCATCCTATTATTCTTACAGATAACTGAAATCTCCTTACAACTTTGTTTCTCAATTTCCTGCTGATTATTAGAGGTTTATATTACAATCCCATAAGGTGATCATCCCTTTCTTATTTCTCAGTTCCACCCAAATAACTCCCCTGGATGTATTCCCAGGAATATCCTCCCTCAATACTATTCCTTATCAAAACACCACTCCCCACCTCTCTTGCCACCCCCCTCCACCCCCGTATCTTTCCTGTGGCATATGTATCCTGGAACATTGAGCTGTCCATCCCTGAGCCACATTTCTGTAGTTGCTATGATGTCCCAGTCCCATGTTTCTGACCATAAACCCTGATTTCACCTGCCTTCCCTATTAGGTCTCTTGCTTTGACATAAATACAGTATAACTTCAGTCCTACGTTGTTCTCTGCATTATTCCTTCCTGCCCTGACTGTTTGATTCACTCCCTTTCCCAACTGTACGATTCTCGGGTTAGTCTCTTTCCTCACTGTTTTCCTGGGACCCATCCCCCATCTTATTTGCAGCAGCAACTTCACTGGCTTTCTTTCTGCAAGCAGTCTTGACATTTTATTTTCATATCTTGATCCAGCACCTTTGTCGGCAGCTTGTTCTAGGTCATTCTCCCCTGAATGAAGTTTTCCTCCATACACACTTAAGGCTATCTGGCTGCATGAGGGTTTTCAGGTTTCTGTGACCTGGATAATGTGATCAGCAGGCACCTGGAAATCTACAGGAATTGCCATCAATGTATCTTTATTTAACTGTACTGACCGTGATCACTTATTTTGTGAGTTTATTTTTGCAGGACACTAGTGTGGCAGGAAGAATACTAAGACACCCGA
Organism: Hemiscyllium ocellatum; assembly: GCF_020745735.1. Lineage (NCBI taxonomy): Eukaryota > Metazoa > Chordata > Chondrichthyes > Orectolobiformes > Hemiscylliidae > Hemiscyllium > Hemiscyllium ocellatum. The sequence goes on from NW_026867515.1 coordinate 1,150,992, forward strand.
GTGAGGGAGATTCAGTGGGCTGACTGTGGAAAAAGTGCTTCAAACCATTTCCTCAGCTTGGGGGAATCAAAATCACACCCCTCACGGTGGGGACAGACTGTGTACCAGTTCTGTTTGTAATTTCAAACCCAGGTGACACAAGGAATACACTCCCCATGGGGAAACCGTGGAAATGTGGGGACTGTGGGAAAGGATTCCCTTCCCCCTCAGTGCTGGAAATTCACAGACGTGTTCACAGCGGGGAGAAGCCGTTCATCTGCTCAGTGTGTGGGAAGGGATTCACAAATTCTTCCAACCTGCGGGCGCACCAGTGGGTCCACACGGGAGAGAAGCCCTTCACCTGCTTGGTGTGCAGGAAGGGGTTCACGCATTCATCTGCACTGCTGACCCACCAGCGGGTCCACACTGGGGAGAGGCCGTTCGGTTGCTCAGAGTGCGGGAAGGCTTTCCGTCGTGTGAGCAACTTGAGGAAGCACGAGCGGGTCCACATGGGGGAAAGGCCATTCACCTGCCCCGAGTGTGGGAAGGGATTCATTGATTCTTCCAGCTTGCTGAACCACCAGCGGATCCACACAGGGGAAAGGCCATTCACCTGCTCTGTGTGCGGGAAAGGATTCAATCATATGAGCAATTTGCGGCAGCATAAGCGGGTCCACACTGGGGAGAGGCCATTCACCTGCCCCGAGTGTGGGAAGGGATTTACCAACTCTTCCCACCTGCTGACCCACCAGCGGATCCACACTGGGGAGAGGCCATTCACCTGCTCCAAGTGCAGGAAGGGCTTCACCTGCTCCTCTGACCTCCAGAGACATCAACGAGTTCACGTGCCATCACAGGGAAATTGAAGGAGTGACAGATAAGTACCATTTTTGACTAGACTATCAACCCCGTTCTGGGGTCTCCCAGGTTTGAATCCCACCGTGGTAGATGGTGCAATTGAAATCTGGAGTTCAGAATCAAATGATGAAACCATTTTCAGGGGAAGAAAAACCCCACCTTATTCACTCATGTCCTTTTTTAGAGAATGAAGCTATCTTTGCAGGAAAGGAATCACTCAGTTATTCCAGCTGCATCCTTTACCTGGTCTGGCCTACCCCTGACTCCAGACCCACAGCAGTGTGGTTGACTCTTGATTGCATCCCCCTCCTGTATATGAGCTGGAGAAACTAACTTGTATACAGGGTGTAGGCTGAAACTGCTGAGTGAGGCAATACTTCCTCCAGATGAAGGCTGTACCAAGGATCCAGTTCCAAAGGGATAATTTGGTGCTGACCAATAGTAAAGAAAGTGGGGGATGGGGAGTGTGTGCACTTTGACCTTGAGCTTTTTATTTAAAAAACGCTACTTTTCGTGCACTTTTTTTTTCTGGGAAAAATTGAAACTGTAATGAAGCAGGGTTGTAATAAACGTTACCGGAATTCACCGTCTGACTCAGACTCTCATTGAAAGCTGTGAGATCCAACACGTTTTTGCTTTAAAGCTGCTAATTTCTGTCACCCTCCAGCACGAAGTTTCCAATGTCCTGGATCAGAAGTGAATGAGTGGCAGAATTGTGAGAAATTGTAAATTTTTCAGGAGTGCGGGTTTATTGTTTCATCAGCATTGTAAGGTTTACTGGCAGCAGTGGGAGGTGTGGGCTCGAAACAAAGATTAAAAGTCTCACAACACCAGGTTATAGTCCAACGGGTTTATTTGGAAGTATTAGCTTTTGGAGCACCGCTCCTTCATCGGGTAGCTGTGGAGCAGGATCATAAGACACAGAATTAAAATTAAAACTGAAGTTTTTCATCTCATCATCATCTCATTTCATCAGCATTGTAAAGGTTACTGCCTGCAGGAGAAAGTGTGGGCTGTGTTCATGAGAAACAAAGGCAAAAATCAGACAAAGGTATTGGAATATAATCTGATATTATTTGGAAGGACTAGCTTTCGGAGTGCTGTTCCTTCATCAGGTAGTTGTGGAGCAGGATCATGACATAGGATTTGAACTAAAAAATTACAGTGTCATACAACTGAATTGAACAAATCTAGATTGTTATCAAGTCTTTCATCCTTTAGAATGGGTTGCAGGTTTCAGTTCATTAATATGTAAATCCCAGAACTACTTATAAGGAACGTTCTCAATGTAATTTGAAAGTGATATTTCAGCTCAGAGAATGTATTAAAGGTGTGAGGTTAGAGCCTGCCTGTCTCCTAATGTTGAGTCAGACTGGTTCTACTTCCAAAGTTGGAATGTATAAAATATTAATGGATTGACTGCCTGCAGATTGTGTGCTTTGAGCAAAATTGAATGTGTCTGCTATCTCTCACCTCCCTACACACAACATGGGTGCTGGGGAAAAAATAAGCACTATCGCAGTAGCGTTAGTGAGGGGATTTAAAAAAAAGTTTAACCAAGAGATTTAGCCACCTCAGTTTTAAAAAAACCCAGGAGATTGGAATCTCCTCCGTTGAGGACTGACTCTCAGCTGGCTGGCTACAGCCAGCGTACTGTGAGCAGGAGAAGAGGAGGAGAGGCATTCAAAGTTTGGGAGAAGATTTGTAGCTCGGGTGTTCGTTGTTGTGGTTCTGTTCGCCGAGCTGGGAATTTGTGTTGCAGATGTTTCATCTCCTGTCTAGGTGACATCCTCAATGCTTGGAAGCCTCCTGTGAAGCACTTCTGTGATGTCTCCTCCGGCATTTAAAGTGATTTGTATCTGTCCACTGCAGCGGACAGCTGGAACTGACAACTGGAAGCGGCAGATACAAATCACTATAAATGCCGGAGGAAAGATCACAGATGCACTTCACAGGAGGCTCCCAAGCACTGAGGATGTCACCTAGACAGGGGACGAAACGTCTGCAACACGAATTCCCAGCTTGGCGAACAGAACCACAACGAGGGGAGGCATTTTAACCTCAATTATTTTTTTCAAAGTTCTAGCTCAAAGGTAGAAGACAGGGAGTGGTGGTGGAGGGGTGCTTTTCAGACAGGAGGCCTGTGACCAGTGTGTGCTACGAGGATTGGTGCTGGGTCCATGACTTTTAATCATTTTATAAGTGGTTTGGCTGTGAACATAAGTAGAGTAAGTTTGCAGAGGACACCAAAATTGGAAGTATAGTGGACAGTGAAGAAGTTTACTTTTGATTAAAACAGGATCTTGATCAGATGGGCCAATGGGCAGATGGAGTTTAATTCAGATAAATGCGAGGTGCTGCATTTTTGAAAAACCAATCAGAGCAGGACTTATTGGTAAGGTCCTGGGGAGTTTTGCTGAACAAAGAGACCTTGGAGTACAGATTCATAATTCCTTCAGAGTTGCAGGTAGATAGGATAGTGAAGATGATGTTTGGTATGATTTCCTTGATTCCTTTCCCAATGAATCAAGTGGCTCCATCAGAGGTTGATGTGATATTTGGTTTCAGATTTCTTTCCCCATGTCGTCTTACAACAAAATTCACGAAATAAGTGATCGCGGTCAGTACAGTCAAATAAATATAATGTGGGCAGCACGGTGGTTAGCACTGCTACCTCACAGTGCCAGAGACCCGGGTTCGATTCCCGCCTTAGGCGACTGTGCAAACTCCACACAGTCATTCTCCCCATGTCTGCGTGGGTTTCCTCCAGGTGTTCTGGTTTCCTCCCACAGTCCAAAAATGTGCAGGTTAGGTGAACTGGCCATGCTAAATTGCCCGTAGTGTTGGGTGCAGGGGTAAGTGTGGGAGAATAGGTCTGGGTGGGTTGCGCTTTGGTGGGTCGGTGTGAATTTGTTGGGCCGAAGGGCCTGTTTCCACACTGTAAATAATCTAAAAAAAATATGACAACTCCTGTAGATTGCCGGATGCCTGCTGATCACATATTATCCAGGACACATCAGGCAGCCAGAGAGCCTTAAGCGTGTATTGAGGAAAACTTCATTGGTTACAATGACTTGGAAATGAAACTGAATAAGGATATGAAAATGAAACATCATAGAGTCATACAGATGTACAGCATGGAAACAGACCCTTCGGTCCAACCCGACCAGATATCCCAACCCAATCTAGTCCCACCTGCCAGCACCCGGCCCATATCCCTCCAAACCCTTCCTATTCATATACCCATCCAGATGCCTTTTAAATGTTGCAATTGTACCAGCCTCCACCACATCCTCTGGCAGATCATTCCATACACAAACTAGAGTGAAAAAGTTGCCTCTTAGGTTTCTTTTACATCTTTCCCCTCTCACCCTAAACCTTTGCCCTCTGGTTCTGGACTCCCCCACCCCAGGGAAAAGACTTTGTCTGTTCATCCTATCCATGCCACTTATGCTTTTATAAACCTCTATATGGTCACCCCTCAGCCTCCAACGTCCACAGAAAACAGCACCAGCTTATTCAACCTCTCCCTATAGCTCAAATCCTCCAACCCTGGCAACATCCTTGTAAATCTTTTCTGAAGCCTTTCAAGTTTCATGACATCTTTCCGATAGGAAGGAGACCAGAACTCTTATTTCCTAAACGCTGAAAACTCCATCCCACACATTCTCCCTCCATTCTAACTTTGCTGAACCTAATCCGTGCTGTATCCTGAAGGGTCTGGTTTACGCTGATTTACAGCCCATGCTTGGGGGATCTAATTGAAACATACAGAATACTGATTGCCCTGGACAGGGTGGATGTTGGGAAGATGTTTCCATTGGTAGGAGAGACTAGGTCCCAAGGGGACAGCCTTAGAGTAAAGGGAAGACCTTTTAGAATGCAGAGAAAGGAGAAACCTTTGTAGCCAGAGAGTGTGAAACCTATGGAATTCATTGCCACAGAGGCTGTGTTGGGCAAGTCACTGAGTATATTCAAGACAGAGATAAATAGGTTCTTGTGTATCAAGGAGATTGAGGGTTGCAGGGAGAAAGCAAGAGAATGGGCTTGAGAAACTTGTCAGCCATAATTGAATGGTGGAGCAGACCTGATTTTCTGAATGACCTAATTTCTTCTCCTCGGTCTTATGGTCTCTTGCTGTCCTGGACATAGTGAGAGAGAACTGGGAGCAGGAGTAGGCCATTTGGTCTTTCAAGCCTGTATCAACAGTGAAGAGATCTGCACCAACATTGAACTGGATATGAATATACCTACATCTTGGTGGATAGTGTGGGACCTTTTTCACTGGAGCATAGGAGGTTGAGAGGTGATCTTATCAAGCTTTATAAAATCATGAGGGGAATAGATGAGGTGAATGATGGGTGTCCTTTCCTTGGAGTGGGGTTTCAAGGTTAGGGAGCAAATTTTGAAGGTGAGTGGAGAAAGATTTTAAAAAGACAGGAGGGACACCTTTTGTTTTCCCATAGAGAATTGTTCGTATGTGGAATGAATGTCCAGAGAAAGTGGGGATGCAGGTACAGTTTAAAAGACATTTGGATAAGGACATGAATGGAAAGGTTTCGACATGTTATGGACTAGGCCAGACCCCTCAAAACATTCTTAAGCAGGCAGCACAGACCGTAGCTTTGCTATTTGTTTCAGTAAGTGCACAGTGAAAATTACCCAAAGTTAGCTAGGTTGACTACCAGGATTTAAAGCAGATAAATGTATTCACAGGAATACAGAATGAAACACAAAGAACAGAATATAGAATAACCACAGAACTCAGTCTGTCTAAACTAGACTTAATTATGCTGTTCCAAATATACATAACAGTCCCAATAAACAAACCCCTTCAACATACAGTAAAACTGAAACAGAGGCTGACAGGTCAAAGTTAGAAGGACTGAAGGAGAGAGAGTTTAACAATTTTTCTCCACATAGTCCACTGCTGAACTCACTCAAACAAGGCCTCAGCTTTCACGACAGATCACTCGTCTTTCATTATGCAGGTCACTTCGAAAACTTAAAGCTTGGGCCTAAAGTCTCATCTGTTGATGTACAAACAAAAAAGCCAACCAATACCCTTTTCATTTCTGTACTGACCCATCCATTTTGGAGCCCAGGGCCATTTTACCACCACTCTGAAAAAAACCAAGGACACAGCATCCTTGAGAAGAAGGACCAGCTTTTAGAAAAAGGACCAACTTTGTGACAGAGGGATATGGGCCAAACACTGGCAGATGGCATTAGTTTAGTATGCAAACATAGCATAGAGTAGTTGGACTGAAGGTCTATTTCTGTGCTGTATCATTCTGTAATGGTCTTAAAACCATTTTCTTGCCTTCCCCTATAACCATCCACTTCTTTGTTGTTCAAAAGTCAGATGACCTCAGCCTTGAATATATTCAATAACACGACCCCCCACCCCCACAATTGCAGGAAGTCATCCCCATTTTTGAACTCAATTCCTCTTGCTAATATACCACTTGCCTTGCTGATTGCTTGTTGCACCTGTCTGACAACTGGCAGTGACCGGTGCAAAAGGACGCTGAGGCCCCTTTGTCCATCCACACATCATTCCTGATGAAGGACTCGTGCCCAAAACATTGACTCTCCTGCTCCTCGGATGCTGCCTGACCTGCTGTGTTTTCCAGCCACACTTGACTCTGATCTCCAGTCCTCACTTTCTCCACAGACCAATATATTATCATTTAAACCATGCACCTCCTTTCTACCTTTTTTTAAAGCAACAGGCTTTAACTTTACATTGTGATACTGCATTTGCTGTGCGTTTGCCAACGGAGACACAGACCTGGACCAACTTTTCCAGAGTCTGTCCCCTCCCTGGATTCACTCCCTTTCCCTTCAGTTTGTGTAAAGTCAGCAACTGAATCCCAGAACGAAAGAGAAATGAAAACGTGGATGAAAAGAGAGTGCGGTACCCACAGATATTGGGCAGAGTTGCAGTCTGGGGTGAAGCTCAATCTTCATTCAAAGAGAGAGAGGAACAACAGCAACTTCAGAAACTCACGGCCCAACTTCCGCATTCAGACAAAGAGGCGGTTCTGATTGGCAGGAGGACCAGGCCCCTTCCGGTCCTCCGGCTCTCACCATTGGTCCTTCAGAAGGAAATCAAGCGCCGTTTCCGCGGACAGCGACGAGCATGCTCAGTGTTTTTGTTGACACCGCAGCACATGCGCAGTGCTTTTGCTGACACTGCAGCACATGCGCAGTATGCTCTGTGGAGGTGCTGGCGTTACCGACTGATTTGAATAGGAGAAAAAAAGCTGCAGCCACAATTTTATTTTTCACTGCGGCTCGACAGTTTATTCCTTTTGAATTTCGTCCGGCTTTGTATGTCTTTTCCTCAGGATAGAGGAAGTCCAAAACTAGACGGCATATGTTTAGGGTGAGAGGGGAAAGGTTTAAAAGGGACCTCAGGGGTAACTTTCATGTAGAGTGTGGTGTGTGTATGGAATGAGCTGCCCAGAGGAAGTGGTGGAGGCTGGTACAATGACAGCATTTGAAAGGCATCAGGATGGGTATCTGAATAGGAAGGTGTGAGAGAGATATGGGTGAAATGCTGTCAAATAGGTCACGAGATTAATTTAGGATATCTGGAGGGCATGGGCGAGTTGGACTAAAGGATCTGTTTCTGTGCTGTATGACTCTATGCGTCTATTTCAATGCAAGTTTCAGAAACATGACTGCAGCTTTAAAAAAATTAATATATTTTAGCTGTTCTTAATTTTAAAGATCAGCCATTTCTTGCACACCCCTGTCTTCCAGGTAGAGTCATCACTATTGATTCTCTCCAATTCCTGAGAAAGAGATACAGCAATCAAAGAGGGCATGAGAAAACATGGGGGAATGGTAGAAGGGGGAGAGAATGGACAGGGGAGCGGGGTAGAGAGAGAGAGAGAAAATTACAGGGGACAGAGGGTGGGGTGCAGAAAATGAGGGGAAGAGAGAGAAGAAGGCTGAGCACAGAGAATTGGTGAGTGCAGAGTGTGAGGAGAGAGAGTGGATGGGGACCAAAAGGTTGGGGGACTGACAGCACAAATCCCACCTTCCTCAGGACTGGTGTCAGTGTCTCATGAATTGGAACCCACTCCACCCACAGCAGACCTGAGGCAATCGTTTCTCAATAGATGCTTGGCTAATGCAGTAGAATCATATAATCCCGACAGGCCATTTGGCCATAAAATTCAGACTGACCTTCCAAACAGTATCCCATCCAGACCCACCCGTTTTTCCTACAGTTCCCCATGGTTAACCGATCCTCAGTTGCACATATGTGGACACTTCAGCACAGCTGATCCACCCTGAACTGCAGATATTTAGACTGTGAGAAGAAACTGGAGCACCCAGAGCTAACTCACGCAGACAGAAGAGTGAGAACTTGTTAAAGTTCACACAGACAGCTGCTCAAGAGTGGGACCGAATCCAGGTCCCTGACATTGTCAGGCAGTCGTACGAACCACTGAGCCACCCAGAGCTTTGATGTTCTGCTTTGTCCTAGTAGTTTCTAACTTCTCATGTGCCCTCAGCAGAGGCTCTCTCCTCCTGACATTGTTGGACCACACCCACTGCAACCTCCCTTTCCCACTTCTCCAGCCCTGAGCACATCGGTTCCTGAATCCTGGCACCAAACAGACACCAATGCCATCTGTGCTCCTGCTGACAACTGCAGAGAACGGAGACCATCCCTGTCACTGTTCTGTCCCTTACCACCACCTCCCCCTCCCCAATGTTGTTTTTACTCCCACTGCCCAACCAGTTAACTCCTCCAACCTGCAGCCCTCTATCAGATCCCCTTTACCTGCCAGTCCTGCACTTACACCCACCTGACCCTATCCACTGATGCAAACAAAAGGCTCTCTCCAGAGGGGAATGACCGTCTCCCAGAGTAAAGTGCCTGGTTAACTTTCTCACTTTATCCTCAACATGTCTGCAGCCTGGCTTCCAGCTCCATCTCTCTGAACGAATGTCCTCTAGGATGTGTTTGCCCTGGATCACAGCATCCAGAGCCTCCCACCTTCTGCAAATTGTAAGACAAGCCCCACCCTGCCCTATCCAATGTGTGTTGTATAACTGATAGCCAAGTTCGGAACCCATGAGGATGGCCTCAACAGGGACCTTGGACTCATGTCACACTACAAGTGACCCCACTCATACAGGCTTGTACCCCATTACTCACACACGTTACCAAGCATGGTCGTATGCAAACACATGCTCTCTGCACATACACACACACTAACATGCACACCAATCAGTTTATGGGGTAAAATTGCAATTGCAGAATTTTATTGGCAGATACATTATATTTTGCTCAAAAAGCACACAATCTTCAGGCAGTCAATCCATGTGACATGTTATAAATCCCTACTTGTTGTGGTTCTGTTTGCCGAGCTGGGAATTTGTGTTGCAGACGTTTTGTCCCCTGTCTAGGTGACATCCTCAGTGCTTGGGAGCCTCCTGTGAAGCGCTACTGTGATGTTTCCTCCAGCATTTATACTGATTTGTATCTGCCGCTTCTGATTGTCTCTATAAATGCCGGAGGAAAACATCACAGAAGCGCTTCACAGTAGGCTCCCGAGCACTGAGGATGTCACCTAGACAGGGGACGAAACATCTGCAACACAAATTCCCAGCTCGGCGAACAGAACCACAACAACGAGCACCCGAGCTACAAATCTTCTCACAAACTTTGAAATCCCTACTTTGGAAACAGAACCAGTCTGACTCAAGATTGGGTTGCAGACAGACTCTAACATGAGTGAATCAGATGGTTTTCTTTCCCCAGAAAATGATTTCATCGTGAGATTCCGAACTCCAGATTTCTGACTGAATTCCCGTTCCGCCATCTGCTGTGGCGGGATTCAAACGCAGGAGTCCCGAGGAGTCCCCAGAACTGGGTTGATAGTCCAGTCGATAATGGCACTCAGCCCTTGTTCCTTCAATCACCCTTTGCTGGCACATGAACTCACTGGTGCCTCCGTAGGTTAGAGGAGGGGGTGATGCCCTTCCCACACTGAGAGTAGGTGAGCATGCTGTGCCTGGTGTCGTCCCGCTAGTGTGTCTGCAGGCTGGAGGAATTGATGAATCCCTTCCTGTGCTTGGAGCAGGTGATTGGCCATTCCCCTGTTGTGGACTCGCTGGTGAACTTCGAAAATCTCAAACCATATAATCAAGAAAAAACCCACTCTATTCACTACTGCAGACTTACAGCAAGGTTACACGTTAAAAAGTGTGCACTAATCTGTTCCTGTGCTGTGAGCTCTCCTACACATTTTCCTCCAAGATCAGCTGTGAATTTTGCTGTTTTTAAATTTTTCCAAGATGTTCAGAGAGACATGATTTCAAACAGCAGAGGCAGTAACTATGCAGATTCACTGCTGTGTCCGTTAGTAATATACGTTTCTCTCTCTCTCTCTCTCTCCCTTACAGACCATGTGCTCACTGCCTTTGGCTGTCTTTCTCCATTTTGAAATTGCTGTTGTCTTGATTTTTTTACTCCAAAGTTCCAAAACAATGCATCAACATATAAAACATTAATAGCTGTTCCTGGAATTCAAGGAAATCACCTCCAAAACTGAAAATACCTCAAAAAAGGAGCAGCTCTTACAGCCACAAATTTTCCGGTCCTCCATCTCTATGACTCTATAACAAATGTTCAACGAACTGGTCTGCAATTTCCCACATATGGCCTCCCTCCCATTTTGAATACAGGTGTTACATTAGCATTTTTCCAAACCAATGGAACCATAAGATCATACGACACAGGAGCAGAAATTAGGCCATTCAGCCCATCGAGTCTGCTCCACCATTCAATCATGGCTGAGATGTTTCTCAACTCCATTCTCCAGCTTTCTTCCCGTAACCTTTGATCCCCTTGACAATCAAGAACATATATATATCAAGTCTTAAATAAACGCAATGAATCTTTCCCATGTTCAGAGATTTTTGGAATTTTGTAAGTAATGAATTCACTATCTCCACTGCCACTTCCTTCAGGACCCAGGATGTAGGCCATCAGCACCAGTCGACTTGTCTGTCCTCAATCCAAATAGCTTGCTGTGTACCTTTACCCTCTCAATGTTGATTGTTTAAGTTCTACTCTTTCTATAGCCCCAGACTTGCCAATTCTAATAGGAATAGTTCTGTTGTCTGCCAATATAAAAACTGAGATCATCTCTGCCACTTCAGTGTTCCCCCATGAACTCACAGTTCTCATCTTCCAAGGTACCACACTTAGCTCAGCGACTCTGTTCCCATTAACATACCAACAGAAGCTTTTGTTGTCCTTTTTGATATTTAGTGCGAGGTTTCTTTTGTAAGTTAACTTACCTATTTTTATTTATCGTTTTTACTATCCCTTTGTTCATGTTTGAAACTTTCCTAATGTTTGACCCTTCCAGAGGTCTAGAATAACATTTCACAACTGGCTGAAAAGTTTTTAAAAAACTACTTTGAAACTTTTTTAAATGACACCTTTCTGGCGGCTGGGGGCCGGCAAAACGATCGCCCCGCCCCCATTGTCTCCGATTGTTTGGTGGTCTCCCCAACCACGCCCCCTCAGCCCGCCATGACGTCACGGCGGGACCCCGCCCCTTGTTTGCTGGCGCATGTGCAGTGTAGGTCCCGCGGCCGGACAAAGACCGTGTTACTGAGTGTGGGAGAGGAATGGCGCCGGCGGCTGAAGGAACAAGAACAGAAACCGCTGGAAAAGCTGAGCAGGTCCGGCAGCTCGTGTTGAGAGAAATGTGAGGACGTGTTTCGGGTCCGGGGATCCTTCTTCAGAACAGGACCAGGTTTCAGAAACATCCCGGGGAGGTCGCCAGGCCCGAGCGCCAAGACCTGGCTCCTGCCCCCGGGGAGAGGAGACAGTGAGACAGGGTAGGATTGGGAACCGCGGGAGGAGGGAGACTGGGGAGTTTATAAACTCCTAGGGGGAGGCCGCAGGCCGCGAATAAAAGCCCCACAGGCCCAGTGTTTACTTCACCGGCGAGTTGCCTGGCAACCGGGCGCCATCTTTGTGAGGGCAAGGCGCATGTTGTCTTGGGGCGGGGAGCGCGGGCGGCCATCTTGGTGAGGGCACCATCAACTGTCATTTCTGGGAGAGAATTCCAACCTCGTGGTAACCCCGGCCTTGGCCGAGCTTCATTCCCCACACAGTGTAGTGATGTGCAGGTTAGGGGGGCTCAGCCATGCTAAATTACTGATAATGCCCAAGGATGGTCTGGTTAGTGTATGTTGGCCATGCTAATTTACCCGCAGTGTCCAGAGATGTGCAGGTTAGAGTGGATTGGCCGAGGTAAGTGTATCCATAGTGTTCGGGGTTCTGCAGGTTAGGGTGAAGGTCTGGACCCCCGAGATCGGTCAAAAGAATCACTAGGAGTACGATCTATTTAAAGCAAGGTTATCAGCTTAATGAAATAAGGCAGCCCGCACAGATTTGTCCAGCAACTCAGGTTAAAAGCTTCTATGTTACGTGGCAAAATTACACAATTACATTTGAAAATTACACATTATTTATTTTTGAGACAGCACAGCCTTAATGACAAGAAAAGACCAATAAAATGTAATAAGGTGACATGATTGACAGCAGGTTAGTCCAATGATATTTCCTGGGAAACATTGTTTTACGTGCAAAATCATCCCACGCTTGCTAGTTCAAGATTAGTTCGAATACCAAATTACTTATGATTCACATTATGCAAACTCCATTGTTCTCTTTTATTTCTAAATCCAACCAACTCAACAAAGCAGCAATTCAAGTTCAATGTCAAATCATAACCTGAAGCCATTTTGTTATATTATTTTAAAATATTATTTAAAATTGAAATGCCATTTTGTGGTTAATAAAAACCTACATACACCTGTTGCTCCTAACAACAGCCTACATTCAAATTTTAAATCCTGATCTCAATAAAGCAGCAGTTGTCTCATTACCCAAAAGGGTGAGACCACAAACGATATAAATACGGTTTTGATGGCTAATAACTCCTGAAAATCCTCCTACAAAACAAAAAGTCACTGAGAGCTGCATATCCCAAAGTGTGATATTACTGTTTTGTAGAGCTCTTGGATTCTTCCATTCTGTGCAAAACTCAGGGGAGACTATGTTCCTACAGTTACAGCACGAGGAGTACTTACTTGATTCAAAATAATAACCAGGTTTCATGTAGGTAAGGGAGGGACCTTGCAAATAAGAGGCATGCCTACCTTTGTGACTTCCTTGAGGCTGTTCAATACATGAGTCTTTTGGTAAGAGATGCGGTTGTTGTCCCAGAAAAGTACCACCCATCCCATAATTGGGAAGACATTGGTGCCATTTGGGGTCAAAAAGTCTTTTGCTGAGGTCAGTACATTCGTCCCTGCCAAATATTCTATTGTGACTTTGAAGAAACAAATTGTATCCGAAAGATAACATTTCCCTATCTTCTCTTTTGCGGTGTGACTTATTTGGATGGGGCAAGGCTTACCAGGGTAGCCCACAGCACAACTGGTATCAAACTGGCACACAACACCTTTACAGGGTAAAGACCGTTTAGACTTGCTTTGTAAATGAACTGTTCAGTCTCTGACCACTGCAATAGTCATTCTTGGTAATGTTCAGTCCCTCAGCAAACGAGGACATCTTCCTGGCATAGTTGGTGCACAGTCTCTGGTTGCTCAGGATTCACAGGTAAACTGTTCCTCCTTGTGCACCAATGCTGGCAATGGCAAATCCATACAGCAGGGCAAGTTCGATCTTTATTATCATCCACTCCCCCCCACCCCCCCCCCCACCCAACCCCATCCCCACAGCCCCCCAACACCCCCACAACCCACTCCCCACCCCCACCCCCCACCTTACAAGGGGCTCGTCTGATGAGCTTGCAATGATGGAGATGAATCCAGGGGGAGATGAGAATTTAAAATTTGAATTTAGGCTCTTGTTAGGAGCAACAGGTGTATGTAGGTTTTTATTAACCACAAAATGGCTTTTCACTTTAAAATGGCTTCAGGTTATGATTTGACACTGTGAACTTGAATTGCTGCTTTGCTGAGTTGGTTAGCTTTGGGGAAAAGAAAACAATGGAGTTGAATAATATGAATCATATGAATTTGGTATTCGAACTAACCTTGAACTAGCAAGCACGGGATGATTTTGAGAGTAAAACAGTCTGTTTCCTAGGAAATATTGGACTAAGCTGCTGTCAATCATGTCATCTTATTACATTTGATTGGTCTTTTAAGGCTGTGCTGTCTCTTAGAAAACATGTAAATGATGTGTAATTTTCGAAAGTAATTCTGTAATTTCACCACGGAGCACAGAAGCTTTAACTTCTGTGTTGCTGGACAGAATTGCGTCAGACTGCCTTGCTTTATGAAACTGATAACTTTGCTTTGTACAGTCTGCATTCCATTCATTCTTTGACCAATCTCAAAACGGAGGGGTCCCGCCTGGGATCCAGATCTTCAAGGGTGGATTAGCCATGCTAAATTCCCTCATCGTGTCCAAAGATGTGTAAGTTCAGTGTATTACTCTGGGATAAATGTAGGGCAATAAGGGAAGGAGTATGGGTGAATTACCATTCAGAACATTGGTTTGGACTTGTTGGCTCGAGTGGCCTGCTTCCACACTGTGAGGATTCTTTTGAAGGGAAGGGATTTTTGCAAACTGCTCTCCTTCCATCTGCTGCAGAGTTCCACTGTTGGCCTGTCCCCGCTCCCTGCCCCATTTTTGACATCACAACGCTGAAGTGGCTGTATCAGTTTCAATGTGAAACACCCTCCTCTGGGCAACTCCTCATCCTGGGAGGGAGAGAGGGAGGGGGGAATCTGTTCACTTGTAGCAACTGGAGTGAATCCAAGGCGGGAATCTACTCTGCCAACTCAGGTATGTCTTAATTACCCGGGTGAGGAGGGACGGATAATAGCAAATGGGGAAGGGGCGATACCTTATTTTTATTTTTAAAATGCATCTGATTCTCACAAATAAATGCATCAGGTTCAAGTAGAGCACACGCAATGATCCACGTTGCAGCTTCAAGCTGGCTGCAACAGTTTTACATCCTCTGTTCTTCCTCTGTGTTGGCTGCAGCACATTTGGCTTCCTTCCCTCATCTTTTCTTCCTGCACCACCCCCCCCACCCCCCAAAGTGTTGATGCTTCCAAGCTGACCCTCAAAAGTTCAGGTTATACCTCCATTCTTTCCCAGATTTCAAAACCCACAAAATACAACTTTCCCAATCCTCTGTGTATCGGAGTTGGGAGGTGATGTTGTGGCTGTACAGGACATTGGTTAGGCCACTTTTGGAATATTGTGTGCAACTCTGGTCTCTCTCCTATCAAAGGGACGTTGTGAAACTTGAAAGCGTTCAGAAAAGATTTACAAGGATGCTGCCAGTGTTGGAGGGTTTGAGCTGAATTGTTTTGGGCTGTTTTCCCGAGTGTGGCAGAGGCGTTTGTATACATTTATAAAATCATGAAAGGCATGGATTGGATAAATAGACAAGGTATTATCCCCTGGGTCTGGGGGTGTCCAGAACTAAAGTGTAATAGTTTTAGGATGACGTGGATGAGCAAAGATTTAAGAGAAACCTAAGGGCAACTTTTTAACTCAGAGAGTAGTGAGCGTAAAGAAAGAGCTGCCAGAGGAAATGGTAGAGTCTGGTACAATTACAATATGGGAATGGCATCTGGATGGTTTCTGAATAGGAAGGGTTCAGAGGGGTATGGGCCATGTGCTGGCATATGGGACTAGATTAATTTAGAATATCTAGTCAACATCAATGAATTAAGACCATAAGACATAGGAGTGGAAGTAAGGCCATTCAGCCCATTGAGTCCATTCTGCCATTTACTCATGGCTGATGGGCATTTCAGCTCCATTTACCCACACTCTCCCCGTAGCCCTTAATTCCTTAATCAAGAATTTATCAATCTCTGCCTTGAAGATATTTAATGTCCTGGCCTCCACTGGGCTCGCTGGCAATAAATTCCACAGGCCCACACTCTCTGGCTGAAGAAATGTCTCCTAATTTCTGTTCTAAATTGACCCCCTCTAATTATCAGCCTGTGTCCCTGGATCCTAGTCTCCTCCGCCTAATGGAAACAACTTCCCACTATCCACCCTTTCTAAGCCAAGCATAATCTTGTAAGTTTCTATTAGATCTCTCCTCAACATTCTGAACGCTAATGAGTACAATCCCAGGACCATCAGCCATTCATCGTATGTTAATCGTACCATTCCAGGGATCGATCGTGAGAATCTCTGCTGGACACACTCTAGTGCCAGTATATTCTGCTGTTACTGCCGCTGAGTCACCCCTTGAACCCTATTTAGTGGGTGAAGTGGGAAGGGCAAGAGGATCCTTTCTGCCGGACTTGCTGCTCTCACACCCACTTTACTACCAGTGCTGTCTGACAGAATTGAATTGCAGGAGCAGATGGAGGACATTTTTATCCTGGGTGAAACGTAATGTTTGTCCAACCCCTGCAGGTGGATCTGAAATAGATACATTTGTCTCTGTCCCATTGAGTCTCCAGCACAGGGCCCGGCTGGTCAGCTCAGTGTTTTCGCTCTGCCTGAGCCTCCACCCACCCTTCTTCATCGTCCCTTCCCATCCCTCATCAGCAAACTGATATCCCCCACTTATCGCACGTTTGCTTTATGCAACTTTGCTTTTACAGAAGACCCACATTAGTACCTGTTTACGCTAATCAAAAGAAATCCAAAGAGGATTTTTGCTTTCATGAGAGGCAACGTCCTTGTGAACCTTCTCTGCATCCTCTCCCAGAGCATCCACGGCAGTAAATTGAGGGATGTGCAGGCTAGTCTCATCTTCAAGTTGGATAAAAGGCTGGTACAACACCGAGGGCTGAAGGGTCTGAACTGTGCTGTATTGTTCCATGTGCTCGTTCCAGAACGATGCAGCAGCAGTATTGGAAGAACAAAATTGCTTCAAACCCCTTGACACTTCCAGAGATGCGCACTGTCGATGGAAACTCGGTTAAATTCTGCCAGCAATCAGGTGATAGCCGGGGTTGGGGGAGGGTGGCAGCGGTGAGGCTGAACTTGCTTACTTGAGGGTTTTTAGCTTTGGTTGCTATATGCAATGAAGTGTGAATCATTGTTTCAGCAGTTGGTTCTGTGTGTTGTTTCTGAGTCAGTGGCCAAATTAAGGCGATTCACCCACAACCAGAGCAGGACGCTGGGATTAATATTGACTCCACTGCATTCAGCATGACATCACGTCAATACTGTTAGAAAGCGAAAGCTGACACCAACTCCCACCCCACCAGCGATCCAAAGAGAAGTGCATCGCCCTATAATCTGTAAAATTAATGTGAAAAGTGGTGTAACCTGCTCTAAAGTTTAAAAATAAATCCCTGGCACTTTTAAAAATCAACAAAAATCCATTTATTTATCCAACAGTAACGGTGAACAGATGAACTAAACTATTAACAAACCGAATAAATTCCTTCTAACTACTGACTGTTCCGGAATAAAACAAGTTTCTTGTGATATGCTGATCCAATAAATATGATTCCCTCTCGTAACAAAAAATAGAATTTAGTCTCTCAGATTACAGCCAGGTTCCGTGTCGTTTGGAATACTCTGTGCCGCCTTCTGTTGAATCTTCTCTCAGGAATGTCCTTCTCAGTTTTTTTAAAATGATGCATTCTCTAATACAGAGATGACTGACAGCCAATTTCCCCCCCTCAATAGAACTGAGGACTCTTAGCTCTCGTGAGGGGGAGTTAGAGATCTGGGTGTTCAGTCGATTGTACCCTGAAGGTGGCAACACAGGTCAATGGAGTGGTCACGAAGGCATATGGAATGCTTTCCTTCCCTGAGATTGAGTACAAGGGTTGGCAGGTTATGTCACAGTTGTATAGGACTTTGGTTCGGCCACATTTGGAATACTTCACACAGTTCTGGTTGCCACATTACCAAAAGGATGTGGATGCTTTGGAGAGGGTGCAGAGGAGTTTCACCAGGATGTTGCCTGGTAAACAGGGCGCTAGCTATGAGGAGAGGTTGAGTAGATTAGGATTATTTCATTAGAAAGATGGGGATTGAGGGGGGGAACCTGAATGAGATCTACAAACCATGGGGTGGCATGGTGGCTCAGTGGTTAGCACCTCTGCCTCAGCACCAGGCCTCTGGATTTAATCCCGCCTTGGGCATGTGTGTGGAGTTTGCACATTCTCCCCGTCTCTGATTGTTTGTCCTCCAGGTGCTTTAGTTTCTTCCCACAATCCAAAGATGTGTGGGTCAAGTGAATTGGTGATGCTAAGTTGCCAGGTCAGGGGTAAGTAAAGGGTAGGAGAATGTCTCTGGGTGGGTTACTCTTCAGGTGGTTGGTGTGAACTTGAAGGGTTGAAGGGCCTGTTTCCATACAATAGTGTATCTAATCGAAGTAGAGAACAAGAAGCTTTTATTCCCAGAGTGGGAGACACAATTACTAGGTGGGGGTCACAAGTTCAAGGTGAATGGGGAAAAGTTTAAGGAGGATATGCGTGTCAAGTTCCTGATGCAGAGGGTGGTGGGTGCCTGGAACGCGTAGCCACAGGAGGTCTTAGAGGCGGACATGATAGTGTCATTTAAGATGTATCTAGACAGATACATGAAAGGGCAGGGAGCAGAGAGATACAAATCCTTAGAAGACAGGCAACAGGTTTAGATAGAGGATCTGGGTTGGCACAGGCTTGGAGGGCCAAAGAACCTGTTCCCGTGCCGTAGCTTTCTTTGTTCCTTGTTTAGCTCAGGCTTCTGTCCAACTGCCCCCTTTTGTACCCTTGATGACATATCTTTCTTTTTTATGATAGGATTGTTTCTCTGTTTTCAAAACCATCAGATTGAAATTTAACAGGTTTTTGGAAGCCAAAGGGCCTGGTTTAAATTGATTGGCTAAATTGAAGAACTGTTGTCTTAGCCTGCTAACTGTCTGGCCTTTCAATACAAATGTTTCAGTTCAGGTGCTCTCTGTTGTGACAATGCTGCTCCTTTAAGATGATGTTGTTCTTGGTTTTTTTTTGAAGAGAGGTTGTAAAAGGCAGAGGTTCTGATTCATCTGGGGTTAGGGACTTTGCTAATGGCTAACAGATACTGGCTAAGGCAACAATCGGGAAAAAGGGTTTGAGACTTTTTTTTTCTAAAACGCTTGTACGATGAAAGGACGGTTCTCCTTTTTGTTAACCCTGATTTGGTTTGAGTTTGAGCAAGCAGTCTGTCTGAAGCTACTGGGGGGAGAAAGGTTCCCTGATTCCAACAAATGTTTCTGGCTGACTCTCTCTCACTAAAATCTCTCCTCTAAGAATCTGTGTTTGAACTGACCATTCTTTTTTGCCGTGGGGGTGTGTTTATGAGAATGTTTCAGGAAATCTGAACAGCTGCTTTCTTAAGTTGTGGGGAGGTCGTGACGGTCGGGTTTATAAATGGCTGCTATTCTAAATTCTGATTCCTTTTGCTTTTGTTTCATTCGGCGGTGTGTAAGTAAATTGTTTTCCTCGAAGCCAAGTGATTTGACCAGCTACATCACTCCTGAGGTACCTCTGCCTGAAACAACTAAAAAAAGTTAGGGCCTGGGCTACCTTCCTAGAATGTTTTGAGGGGATCTGGCCTGGTCCATAACACTGTACACCTGCAAATTGTGTCTCCAGAAAGGATGTAGTGAAACTTGAAATGATTGGATGATTCTGAGGTAGGAGGGTTTGAGTTAGAGGGAGAGAGTGAATAAATTGCAGGTATTTTCCCTGGAACATCAGAGGCTGAGGAGTGACCTGGTAGATATTTATAAAATTGAGGGGCACAGATAGGGTAAATAGTCAAAATCTTTTCCCTGGGGTGGGGAATCCAAAACGAGAGGTTTATGATGAGGGGGAAAAGATTTAACAGGGACCTGAGGGGAGACCTTTTCACGGAGAGTGTGGTGTGTGTATGGAATGAGCTGCCAGAGGAAGTGGTGGAGGCTGGTACAATTTCAACATCTAAAAGGCACCTGGATTGGAACATGAATAGGAAGAGTTTAGAGGGATATGGACAAGTGCTGGCAAATGGGATGAGATTAATTTAGGATATACAGCCAGCATGGACAAGTTGGACTGAAGGGTCTGTTTCCCTGCTGTGCATCTCTTTTGAGTCGAAGTCTCTAAAAGATACCACATTACTTCAACCGAACTCTGAAACCCAACGTTGCTGACAGTTTCTTTGTGTGTGAACCCGAGGGGCCTAGTCGTAGGGATGTACAGCACTGAAACAGATCCTTCGGTACAACTCGTCCATGCTGACCAGACATCCAAAATTTAATCTACTCCCATTTGTCAGCATTTAGCTCATGTACCCATCCAGATGCCTTTTAAATGTTGTAATTGTACCAACCTCCACCACTTCCTCTGGCAGCTCATTCTGTACATGCACCACCCTGTGTGAGAAAACTTGTCCCTTTGAGGTCCCTTCTAAATTTTCCCCCTCTCACCCAAACCTCTGTTCTCTAGTTCTGGATTCCCCCCACCCAGGGGAAAAGACCTTGTGGTTTGGCCAAATTTATCACTCCTGGGATACCTCTGCCTAAAAGATCCTCATGGATTTTATAAATCTGAGGTCACCCCTCAGCCTCCGATGTTGCAGTGAAAATAGCCCCTGCCTATTCAATCCCTTCCTGTGGCTCAAACCTTCCAACCCTACCAACATACTTGTCAATCTTTTCAGAGCCCTTTCAAGTTTCACAGCTTGTTACAAACATGTTGGTTTTGGTCATCTGATGTGGGAGAGTTTTCTGCAGGATTCTTTTCTGTCTGAAAAAGAGTCCTCCCCTGTGCTGTGACAGAGCCACAGTGACTCTCAAAATCCTGACTGACATTAAAGATTCATTTGTAGAAGCTTCTGAATCACATTTGTAAATGCAGAAAGTGTCTTTAATAATGAGTCATGAATAAAGGCTGCATTCATCTTTTATTGTGAAATTCTACTCCTACATCTCAAAACAGAGCATACAAACCGTCTGTGTGGAGTTTGCACATTCTCCCCATGGCTGTGTGGGTTTCCTCCCACAGGCCAAAAGTGTGTCAGGTGAATTGGCCGTGCTAAATTGTCTGTAGTGTTAGGTGCAGAGGGAATGAGTCTGGGTGGGTTGCTCTTCGGAGGGTCGGTGTGGACTTGTTGGGCTGAAGGGCCTGTTTCCACAATGTAAGTAATCTAGTCTAATCTAATCTAAACCTGGTCAGAAGCAGCCTCCCAGAATAAGACGTCACCGGCTATTTCCCCACCAGGACTGACTTTGCCCAGAAAACACACATTTTAAATGAATAGGGCACCATTCATTTTAAGATCAGGTGAACATAAGAGGGACTGCATTGGCTTAGAAAGGAGAGATCCTTGACACACACAAAGACCTGAAATCATTGCTGCACTATTATTAGCGAATTGGAATTAAGGCTGGATTTTTTTTTCCGCTGCAGCAGAGGAAGTTGAGAGGTGAGTTTTGTAAAATCATGAGGGGCATAGATAGTGTTAATGGTAATTGTCTCTTCGCTAGAATGGGAGATTCAAGTCCAGGGGGCACAAACTTAGTGAGAGAAGAGAGATTGACAAAAAGACATGTGGAGAGTGTGGTTCACGTGTGGAATGAACCTCCAGAGGAAGTGGTGGACATGGGCACAATTACAACATTTAAAAGACATTTGGATAAGTGCATGAGTAGGAAAGGTTTGGAGGGACAGGGAGAGGCTGAATAAGCTGGGGTTGTTTACCCTGGGGTCTCAGAGGCTGAGGGGTTGCCTTATCGAGGTCTAAAAAGCCATGAGGGGCACGGATAGGGTAAATAGTCAAGGTCTTTTCCCTGCGAGTCCAGGACTAGCGGGAATAGGTTTAAAGTGAAAGGAGAAACATTTTAAAAGGGACGCGAGGGGCAACTTTTTCATACAGAGGGTGGTGCATGGATGCAGTGAGCTGCCAAAGGAAGTAGTGGATGCTGGGACAATGTCAACATGCACAAGCCTTGGGTGACACGGTGGCTCAGTGGTTAGCATTGCTGCCTCACAGCACTAGGGTTCCCAGGTTCGATTCCAGCCTCTGGCAACTGCGTGTGGAGTTTGCACACTCTCCCCATCTCTGCGCGGGTTTCCTCCGACAGTCACAAAGATGTGCAGGTTCGGTGAATTGGCCATGCTAAGTTGCCTGTAGTGTTAGGGTGGGTTACTCTTCGGAGGGTCGGTGAGAACGTGTTGGGCCGAAGGGCCTGTTTCCAAGCTGCAGGGAATCTAATCGAAAAGCACCTGGATGGGTGTATGTACAGGAAGAGTTTAGAGGGATACAAGCCAAGTGCTGGCAAACGGGACTAGAGTAATTTCGGATATCTGGTCAGCATGAATGAGTTGGACCAAAGGATCGGTTTCCAGCACTTGGCCTACATCCCCCTCAACCATTCCTATTCATGTCCCCATCCAGATGCCAGTTAAAAGCTGTCATTGTACCAGCCTCCACCACTTCTTCTGGCAGCTCATTCCATACATGCATCACCCTCTGGATGAAAAGGTTGCCCTTTAGGTCCCATTTAAATCTTTCCCCTCTCACCATAAACCCTCTGGTTCTGGACTGTGCAACCTCCAGGGAGATTATTTACCCTATCCATACCCCTCATGATTTTATAAGCCCATATAAGGTCACCCCACAACCTCTGACACTCCAGCGAAAACAGCCCCAGTCTATTCAACCTCTCGGCAACATCCTGGTAAATCATTTCTGGTAGAGAAGTCAATGATTTGGGTTAATACCTGAAACACTGACTTCACTGCTGCTGCTGCCTGGCTTGCTGTGTTCTCCCAGCCTCCTGCTTGCCTACTCTGGATTCCAGCATCTGCAGTTTATTTTTGTCTCTAACGAATGGCAGAGCAGACTCGATGGGCTGAATGGCCTAACTTCTGCTCCAATGGCCTTGCAGGCTTAGGTTTGTGCAGATTGTTTCAGTGGGAATGCGCAGTCCCGGGCTCAATGAGCAGCAGCGTTCATAGAATCACAGAATCCCTACAGTGGGGACACAAGTCCTTCAGCCCAACAAGTTCAAACTGACCCTCTGAAGAGTAACCCACCCAGACCCATTTCCCTACCCTATTACTCGACATTTCCCCTGACTAATACACCACACCTACACATCCCTGAACACTGGGACAATTTAGCTTCGCCAATCCACCCTGCCTGCACACCTTTGGACTGTGGGAGGAAACCGGAACACCCAGAGGAAACCCACACAGGCACAGGAGGAGAATGTGCAAACTCCACACAGATAGTTGCCCCAATAGTGGAATCAAAGCCAGGTCCCTGGCACTGGGAGGCAATGCTACTCACCACTGAGCCACCGTGGGAGTGGGTGCTGTCCAGCAGAAAACAAAACAAGCCCACCAACTCTCCCACTGTCAGACTGGGCAGGAGGTTCAGTCCTGGGGGTGACCCACAGCAGCCTCACCGGCAGAATCCGATTGTTGGGAGCGCTGGTGCCCCCGCTGGTGCCTCTGCAAGTTGCAGGACTGGGTGAAGGCCTTCCCACACACAGGGCAGCTGAAGGGCCGCTTGCCGGTGTGAACCCGCTGGTGCTTCAGTAGGTCAGAGGAATTGCTGAAGGCCTTCCCGCACTCAGGACAAGTGAATGGCCTCTCCCCGGAGTGGACCCGCCGGTGGATCACCACGTGGGAGAAATTGCTGAAGGCCTTCCCACACTCGGGGCAACTGAAGGGCGTCTCCCTGGTATGGACCCACCGGTGGGTCAGCAGGTTGGAGGCATGTGTGAAGGCCTTCCCACACTCAGGACAGCTGAAAGGCCTCTCCCCTGTGTGGACCCGCCGGTGGGTCAGCAGGGCAGAGGAATCGCTGAACCCCTTCCCGCACTCTGGGCAGGCGAATGGTCTCTCCCTGGTGTGGACACTCTGGTGCCTCAGCAGGGAAAAGGCCTGGGTGAAGGCCTTCCCACACTTGGGGCAGCTGAAGGGCTTCTCCCCTGTGTGGACCCACTGGTGGGTCAGCAAGGCGGAGGAACTGCTGAACCCCTTCCCGCACTCTGGGCAGGCAAATGGTCTCTCCCCGGTGTGGACACGCTGGTGCTTCAGTAGGTCAGAGGAATTGCTGAAGGCCTTCCCGCACTCGGAGCAGCTGAAGGGCCTCTCCCCTGTGTGGACCCGTCTGTGCCTCAGCAGGGTGGAGGAACTGCTGAACCCCTTCCCACACTCAGGGCAGGAGAATGGCCTGACCCCAGTGTGACTGCGCCGATGAGCCTCCAGGACAGACGGGACATGGAAGCCTTTCCCACAGTCGCCACACTTCCAAGATTTCTCCACGGGGAGGGATTCCTCGGGTTTCTCCATGGCTGAAGCTTCAGCGGTACACAAACATGTGTACAGTCCCTCCCCACCGTGAATTCCTCTTTCCAGGCTGAATAACTGTTTTAGGTTCCACACTCAGTGCACTGTAACAGTAGGATCTCTCATTCCGTCCCACTGATGCTGAAAACGTACTGAAACAGGGACCAAAAAACTTTGCTCCTTCTCACAGAATCTTAGTCAAAACTCGTTACAGGCCCAATGGACTGAACGACTGTCAGACATTGACTTGAAATTGAGGACAGCAGACGCTTGGGAGTCCGAGTCGAAAAGTGTGGAAAAGCACAGCAGGTCAGGCAGCATCTGAGGAGCAGGAGAGTCGGTGTTTTGGGCATAAGCCCTTCATCTGTTGTTTTTTAAACTTCAGTTTTCATATCAAATACTCTGTAAAAAGAGATTACAAAAGTCATCATTGTCACTGAGAAGGTCTATAGCCTTAAAACTTGTCTTTAAACATTTAGACTCAATGTAATGCTGAATTATAGAACACATTTATTGCACTAGAAAATAGACAGACAGCAAGGCTCAGAAAAGGGGGGATCCGAAAGAATGCAAAAGATAGGGACACCTGGGCTTACCAAGTGATAACAGGATGCTGTAAGACAATTAAGAACGTTTGCCTTAGCATCAGTGAATCTGTATGAACAGGACACCAAGTGATAACATTCACAGCCATTCCCTTGTGAAATTAATGACCGTGTTTGATTCTGACCCTGAAACGAAACTCGGTACTATCAAAAGCTTTGTAATTAACGGTCAGTTGCTGTCAGTTATAATGGATTCTTATACCCCTTGCAAGCAGGGCAGTCCCAGAGAAAATAAATCTTTGCTGTTACAAAACCCTGACCTGAGAGTTCAAAAGGACACCATTTTAGTGCTGAGCCTGTTGAATCCAGTAGAAAATTAACTCTTAGTGCTTAGCTGCTATGGATTGACTTTAATTGCGCTTCGAGACTTTTTGGTGCTTTTGAGTAGCCAATTCTGGTTATGAAATGCAAACTCTGTGAAAGGAAATATTGATAAAGCTTTAACTTACTTGCTGTTTTTACAGACTTTACAGACTGCCCCACTATCAATTCTAACTAATCAGATCTTATGTCTTATTCGAATTTCAATCACAAACTTGAAAAGAAGGCATGTTCCATTCGAAGACGAATGAATCAGTTGAAATGAAACCTCACGGTAACATCTCAGCCTCAGGGACAGAATGATTTAGGGCTTAAAAAGCAGGAGTCTGCTCCCAGCTTAGAAATTATTCTCGGTCGGATATTGAAGAGATTCTTGCACAATGTGTCGGGAAACCATTTTATGATTGAACGTTTGCCCTCCTTACTAAGAAGCTGTTTTATAAAACAACTGTATCTGACATGTGAGCTGTGCGAGGTTATCTTGTGAACTCTCCAATTAGCTGAGACTGATACCTCTTTATGAGAGGAGGTTATCTCGCTCGCAGGCGCCTAACTCAGCTGTTTTTCCCACCTGACGAATGGCTTCGGGCCTGTAGGAGTGATTAGTCAAGCTTCACAGATCTGTCAATGAGCTTTTCTTCCTTATGAATTATTGTCTTTCACTGTTATCTGTCTAATTAAGAACATGCAATTCCTTTTTCAAACTTTTGTAGAAAGGAAGCCACTTTGTATCAATACATTGGAGTCGCCTGCTGGGCATCTGGACAGCTGGTAACCTACTCTCCTAGATTATTAGAACCTAGTTAGTTTAGCTTATAGGTATCAATGTTATGTTGTCACAGTGATGCTATTAGTGAATAAAGGAGATAACTAAAATTATACTAAACTGTCCATAACTAACAAGTTTTTATTCCAGACTTCCAAACAGTACGATTTCCGGGACGAACCAAGAGAGAGGCTTTACAGGTCTGAGTCCACAAGGGATTCCTTGGGCGGTCTCAAATCTTCACTTTCACATCAGTCCAGGGTAGAAATTCACAACAAGCAATTCTTTTTCTGCAGAACAATCTTTTCGTTTGTTATTCTACAAAATTGAAAGCACCATCCCACCCTCTCCCCCCCCCCATCCATTCTCACTCCACTCTAATTTTCCTGAAGGGTGCTAATTCAGGATCTTACAGGGCCAAAAAAGTAAAAACATCTCTTTTGAATAACACTACCTGAAAGTTCACATCTTTCACAACATTGGGATACTGCTCAGTGTGAGCAGATCTGATTTTGGAAAGCAAAGAAAAACTGTCTAAATTCAGGATAAACCTGCAATACAGCGTCTTTAGAAACGACCAGACCCGGGGTCAAGGCATTGACACCAACACCAGAGAGAAACTCAACATACAGACGTGGCAAACCATCAGTCTTTAATCTTTCAGAATGGGTTGTAGGAATCATTAATATGTAAATCTCAGAACTTCTAACAAATCACCTTCTCGAGATAACTTAAGGTTTGTAACAAAAGGTGACACCTCAGCTCAGACAATGCATTAAAGGTACGAGGTCACAGTCAGTCTGTATCCCAATTTTGAATCTGACAGGTTCGGTTTCCAAAGTGAAATTTACAAACTATTATATGCATTCACTGCCTGCATTGACTGCCAGCATTTTGCGCATTTTTTGAACAAATCAAAGTTTTGCATTAGAAATTGGCTAGCTGAAAGACGACAGAGGGTGGTGGTTAATGGGAAATATTCATCCTGGAGTTCAGTTACTAGTGAGGTACCACAAGGATCTGTTTTGGGTCCACTGCTCTTCATCATTTTATAAATGACCTGGATGAGGGCATAGAAGGTGGGTTCGTAAATTCGCAGATGACACTAAAGGCGGTAGAGTTGTGCATACTGACTAAGGATGTTGGCAGTTACAGAGGGACATAGATAAGCTGCAGAGCTGGACTGAGAGGTTCAAAATGGAGTTTAATGTGGAAAAGTGTGAGGTGATTCACTTTGGAAAGAGCAACAGGAATGAGTGTACTGGGCTCATGGTCAGATTCTTGGTCGTGTAGATGAGCAGAGAGACCTCTGTTTCCAAGTACGTAGATCCTTGAAAGTTACCCAGGTTGATAGGGCTGTTAAGAAGGCATACAGTGTGTTAGCTTTTGTTGGTAGAGGGATTGAGTTTCAGAACCATGAAATCATGCTGCAGCTGTACAAAACTCTGGTGCGGCCAGATTTGGAGTATTGCGTACAGTTCTGGTCACCGCATTATAGAAAGGATGTGGAAGCTTTGGGAAAGGTTCAGAGGAGATTTACTAGGATGTTACCTGGTATGGAGGGAAGGTCTTAGGAGGAAAGGCTGACGGGCGTGCGGCTGTTTTCTTTAGGGAGAAGGTTGAAAGATGACTTAAGTGAGACAGAAGATAATCAGAGAGTTAGGCTGGACAGTGAAAGCCTTTTTCCTTGGATGGCAACGGCTAGCACGAGGGGATATAACTTTAAATTGAGGGGTGATAGATATAGGACAGATGGTCAGAGGTAGTTTCTTTACTCAGTAGTAGAGGTGTGGAACATACTGCCTCCAATAGTAGTAGACTCGCCAACTTTAAGGGCATTTAAATGGTCATTGGATAGGCATCTGAACGAGAATGGAATAGTGTTGGTTAGATGAGCTTCAGATTGGTTCCACAGGTCGATGCAATATTGAGGGCTGAAGGGTCTGCACTGCGCTGTAATGTTCTATGTGTGTAAAAATATAATTCTGCAAATACAAATTCACCCTTTACACTTATATGCATGCATGAGAGAAAGCAAATGTTGATGTCTATGCTGTTTGTCTCTATGTCTATTTTGATAACAAATGCTTTATTTCTGTAAATGTTGTTATAAATCAGAGTTGGGTACTAATAGTTAGATGTAAGGGAGAGAGAATTCCTCCAGTTTGGTACCATAAGAATCCGATCCATCTGAAACTGCTGATGTTTGGACTGTGGGAGGAAACCGGAGCACCCAGAGGTAACCTGCGCAGACAGAAGGGGGAGAACATACCAAAGTTCACACAGACAGTCACGAGAAGGTGGCATCAAATCGCTTCTAACAATTCTCCCACACCCGCAAAACCCTGAACACTGTGGGTAATTTAGCAGGGCCAATCCACCCTAACCTGGGCAAAGATAAAAATCACATGACACCTGTCCAACAGGTTTATTTGGAAGCACTAGCTTTTGGAGCGCTGCTCCTTCTTCAGGTGGTTGTGGAGTATAAGATCATAATACACGGAGTTTACAGCAAAACATTACAGAGTCATGCCACTGAAATGATACATTGAAGAACCCTGGATTGTAAAGTCTTTCATCTTTTAGAATGAGTTGCTGGTGTCATTAATATGTAAATCCCAGAACTTCTAATAAGACACCTACTCGAGATAACTTAAGGTTTTATTAGAAAAGATGACAACTCAACTCAGGCAATGCATTAAAGGTGTGAGGCCAGAGTCTGTCTGTATCCCAGTTTTTGAGTCAGACTGGTTCTATTTCCAAAGTGGAATTTATAAAATATTTCATGTATTGTCTGCCTGCAGATTGTGCATTTTTTGAGCAAAATGCACAATGTATCTGCAAATACAAATACACCCCATAGACGTGTGTGGGTGTGTGTGTGTCGCGTACATGAGAGAGAGAAAAAGTCTAGTTCCATACTGTATTGCATAACAGATGCTTTATTTCTGTTGATGTAAATATTGTTATAAATCATAGCTGGGTGCTAATACTTAGATGTAAGGGAGAGAGAATTCTTCAATTAGGGCACTATAAGAATCCTAGCAGACCCCTATTTCTAGTTTACTTGCCAATGAACAAACACAAACACCTATTTAATTCTAATTTTTCGCTTTTCTGTTATATTTTCTGGTAATATGATTCTGTGTCTGGATGGTTTACAGGCTGGGAGACTGTAGGTTGGACTTTGATTGAGTGAATGTTTTATTGTTCCAGAAGGTGTCAAAGGAGGTTAAAGCTTCAGCAGAAATGAAGCACAGCTGAGAACAGACAACAACTGTGTGGGAACAGGAAGATCAACCAAGGACAAAGAAACCAGAAATCCGAGCTGACACCAGACTACCCTGTGGTCAGTTGCTTTGATTAGCAGTGTCAACCCTCTACCTTTACCTAGCTTCGCATTCGACTTGAATGCCACATCTGCCCTCAATATTTAGGATCCAATCCTTGTCACCCTGAAGCTATGTCTCTGTAAGGAGTCTCAGATCATAATTATTCTCTTCAATGTGAGCAGTCAATTCATTCACTTTTGTTACGTTGCAGCGCTATTACGACACGGGTAACCCCCTCTGCTCAATTAAACCAGCAATATAGAGATGATTCACCCCATGCAGTAATCTGTAAAAGTTCGAGAGGCAAAGAACTATCCCAAAGGTAAATATTTAAAAGTAAACATTTAACAACTTTACTCTTTACGTCCAACAGAGAATTTTAAAACTCACAGAAATGCCCAGTTTTATAGTCCAAACATCGGATCATTTTATTGGTGTTAATATTATCAAAATACTTAATTCAAACTTGATTGGACTTTGGTATTTTGGGGCAAAATTTAAACTGATTGGCCAAATTTAAATTTGTTTGTGCCTCATGGCAACCCAGTTGCTCTATTTGTGTTGACCAAATATTACATTCTCATCTTGTTTAGAACACTTTGTTCTGCTCGATTTTTAAACTCTCTTCAAGGTACAGTACCTCTACACCTTCATAACAAGCACACAGTCAGACACTGACCTTTTAGTTTTATTGTTTGTAATCTTTTGAATCCAGTTTTAATTGCTGGTACGTTTATTCTCCTTGTTCCTTTCTATTGTTCTCTGATGTCCATTTTCCACATCACTACATTGCTTATCTACCTTGATTTGGATTGGCCTTACTAAATTGCCCATAGTGCCCAGGGATGTACAGGTTAGGTGGCTTAGCCAATGGGAAATGCTGGGTTATAGTTTCGTCTTAATAGAAGCAGGAGTAGGCCATTTGGCCTGTTAAGCTGCTTCACCATTTATTAAGATCGTGACTGATCTATCCATCATCTCACCTCTTCTTACTTGCATTATCCCAACTACCCTTGATTCCCTGAGGGGTAGGGGCGGGAGCAGGATGCTCTCTGGAGGGGTCAGAATGGACTTGATGGGCTGATTGGCCTGCTTCCACGCTGTAGGACTTCTATGATTTACCGCAGTTGTGTTTGCCTCAGATCACAGCTCCCAGAATCTCCCACCTTCTGCAAATCAAAAGACAAGTCCCCCCCGCCCCAGCCCTCTTGTATGTATGTGATCTAAATGCTTAATCATTTCTAGTGAATACAGCCCACACCTCCTGCTGCTGCCAGTAACCTTTACAATGCTGATGAAATAATGCAATTCCTGCAGTACTGAAAACTGTAAGGCTTCTAACAATACCAGTTACTCATTCACCGCTCCTGATGGATAGCATTGGAAACAAAACATCGAAGGCTAACAGAAATGAGCAGTTTAACTCAAAATTCCACCTAGCCCTTCACTGGGCACCCCAATCAGCACACTGTCCTTACTGCTGGTAAGCCTTAAAGCACTTCACCCCCACAGTGCAATGAATTCCCACATTCCACCAAAATCCTAGAAGTACTCATGTACTCAGTTGCTGTCTCACCAATTAAATATTTCATTGTAACTTCTTCTGCTTCAGTAAAGGCAAAACATCTTTGAAAGCTGCTCTGAAAGTCCACTCTTCACAACAACACTTCTGCTTTCACGCAAGATGATTAAAGTCATACAGCACAGAAACACAGCCTTCAGTCCAACTCATCCTTGCTGACCAGATATCCGAAACTCATCTAATCCCATTTGCCAGCATTTGGCCTGTATCCCTCTAAATTCTTCTTATTCACATACAACGTTTAAAAGGCATCTGGATGGGTAATTGTAGCAGCCTCCCCACTTCCTCTGGCAGCTCATTCCAAACATGCACTACCCCGTGTGAAAAAGTTGTCCCTCAGGTCAGTTTTAGATCTTTCCCCTTTCACGTGAAACCTATGCCCTCTAGGTTTGGAGTCGCCTACCATGGGGAAAAGAGTTTGGTTGTCCAACCTATCCATACCCCTTATAAACTTCTTTAAGGCCACCCATCAGCCTCCAATGCTCCAGGGAAATTATCCCTGGCGTATTCAGCATCTTCCTATCGCTCAAACCCTCCAACTCTGCCTACATCTTTGTAAAGCTTTTCTGAACCCTTTTAAGTTTCACAACATTCTTCCAGAGGGCGGCAACTGGAATTGCACACAGTTTTCTAAAAGTGGCCTAACATGACCTCCCAACCCCTGTACTCAATGCTCTGACCAATAAAGGAAAGTGTACCAAATGCCTTCTTCATTATCCTGTCTCCCTGCAATTCCACTTTCAAGGAATTATGAACCTGCAAGGACACTTTGTTTAGCAACACTCTCCTTTAACTATGTAGGTCGTGCCCTGATTTGCCTTACAAAATGAAACTCCTCACATTTATCTAAATTAAACTCATTCTGCCACTCCTTGGCCCATCAGCCCATCCGATCAATTCTAATTTATATTGAACTTTGTTTCCTCTCTCATCCCCTAAAAGCTGAGAATCTCCATCCTACAATCACTTCCTCCATTCTGACTTTGCTGAACCTAATTCCTGCTGTAACTCATCCTGAAGGGTGTGGTTCATCCTGATTAACAGACTCTCACTCGGGGGAGGTGGAGATCAAATTGAAACAGACAGAATTCTGACTGGCCTGGACAGAGTTCAGGGGAAGATGTTCCTATTGGTAGGAGAGTCTAGGACCTGAGGGCACAGCATCAGAGTAAAAGGAATATCTTTTAGAACAAAGATAAGGTGAAACATTTTCAGCCGGTGAGTGGTGAATATGTGGAATTCATTGCTACAGAAGGCTGTGGAGGCCAGGTCACGGAGTAGATTTCAGATGTAGATAGATGGTTCTTGAGTATCAAGGGGATCGAGGGTTACAGAGAGAAAGTGGGAGAATGGGATTGAGAAACTGATCAGCCAGAACCTAATAGTGGAGCAGCCCTGATGGGCTGAGAGGCCTAATTTCTGCTCCTGTGTTTTATGGTCTCTTGCTGTCCTGGACTAGGAGTGTGCAAATTGGGAGCAGGAATAGGCCATTTAGCCTGTCAGGTTTGCACCAGCATTGAACAGATCATAAGTAGATATGATCTAAAGGGTATAAACAAGGACTGCAGATGCTGGAAACCAGAGTCTAGATTAGAGTGGTGCTGGAAAAGCACAGCAGGTCAGGCAGCTCCTCGGATGCTGCCTGACCTGCCATGAATATACCTACATTCAGGTTAATAGGCTGGAAATTTTTCCACTGGAGCAGAGGAGGATTATAAAATCGTGAGGGGTATAGATGAGGTGAATGGCCAAAATCCTTTCTCTAGGCTGGGAATTCAAGACTACGGAGCAAATTTTGAAAGAAAGAGAGGAGAAAGATTATAAAAGGACATGACGGTCTCCATTTATTCCGTCCCCAAGAGAGTGGTTTGTGTGTGGAATGAATTTCCAGACAAAGGGGTGGATGCAGATACAGTTAGAACATTTAAAAGACATTTGGATTAGTACATGAATGATGAAGTTGATTTTAAATAAATGTGAAGCACTGGATTTTGGAAAAGCAAATCAGAGCAGGACTTATACACTTTATGGTAAAGTCCTGGGGTGTGTTGCTGAACAGAGACCTTGGAGTGCAGGTTCATAGTTCCTTGAAGGTATGCTTTCCTTCATCGATTACAGCACTGAGTAAAGGAGTTGGGAGGTAGGTGAACCTCTAAGGGGAGCCTTTTCACACAATAGTGCATATATGAAATGACCAGCCAGAGGAAGTGGTGGAGACTGGTATAATTACAGAATTTAAAAAGGCATTTGGATTGGTCTATAATAGAAGGGATATGGGCCCGGGGCTGGCAAATAGACTACATTAGGATAACTGGTAGGCATGGACAAATTGAACCGAAGGGTCTGTTTCTGTGCTGTACATCTCTATGACTCCAATATAAAAGATTCAGAGGGATATAGGTTTAACACAGGCAGGTGGGTCCAGTTTAGTTTGAGAACATAGTCAGCGTGGATTAGTTGGACTGAAGGGTCTGTTTCTATAACTGATTTGTACTGGTCTTGCCTCCCCCATAACCATCACTTCTTTGTTGTTCGAAAATCAGATGAACTCAGCCTTGGATATATTCAGTTACTCCCAAACTGCAGGAAGGCGTCCCCACTTCTCAACTCAATTCTTCTTGCTAATATCCCACTTGCCTTGCTCACTATTGCTGCACTTGTCTGACAACTTGCACTGACTGGATTAGAAGGACGCAGAGACTCCTTTGTACATCCACACATCATTTCTGATGCAAGGCTCGAGCCTGAAATGTCAATTCTCCTGTATTTTCCATTGAAAAAAGACCTGGACTAACTTTCCCAGAGTCTCTCCCCTCCCTGGATTCACTCCGTTTCCCTTCAGTTCCTGAATGGAAAAGGGGTTGAGAAAAGAGCGTGCTGTACTCACAGATGTTGGAGAGAGGAAGGAAGTTGCAGTCTGGGGTGAAGCTCAATCTTCATTCAGAGAGAGAGGAACAGCAGCAGCAACTTCAGAAGTTCATGGTCCTACTTCCGCATCCAGACAATGGGTTTGCTGTGATCGGCAGGAGGACCAGTCTCCATCCGGTCCTCCAGAGCTTCTCATTGGTCCATCAAAACAAGATCACAGAGTGTTTCCGCCTTTTGCGTGAGTATGCGTAATGTTTTGCTGACACCGTGGAACATGCGCACTGGGTTGCTGACACCGAGTAGCATGCGCAGTACGGAGATGTTGGCATTACTGACAGATTTTCAAAGTTAAAATTCACACAATGCCAGGTTTTAGTCCAACAGGTTAATTTGGAATCACTAGTTTTCGAAGCGCTGCTTCTTCATCGGTTGGTTGTGGAGCAGAATCATAACACACAGACTTTATAGCAACAGGATTGCAGTGTCATGAGATGTAATATTAAACAACTTCAGCTGACCTCTACCATCTTTTAGAATGACCATGTTAGTTTTGATTCCTACATCTGTAAATCCCAGAACTTTTCAAAAGTTACGTTCTCAAGATAGCTTTTAACAATAGGTGTCATCTCAATCAGATAATGCATTGAAGGTGTTAAGTTAAAGTCTGTCTGTGTCCCAATGTTAGGTCAGACGGATTCTATTTCTATCGTGGTATTACAGAATCTTACGTTTATGCGTTTTTCTGCAAAATAAAATGCGATTCTGCAAGTACAAATTCAACCCACAAATTTGTGTGTGTGTGCGCGCAGGAGAAACCGAGTGATCATGTGTGTGTGAGAGA
Organism: Hemiscyllium ocellatum; assembly: GCF_020745735.1. Taxonomy (NCBI): domain Eukaryota; kingdom Metazoa; phylum Chordata; class Chondrichthyes; order Orectolobiformes; family Hemiscylliidae; genus Hemiscyllium; species Hemiscyllium ocellatum. The sequence continues at coordinate 1,185,475 of NW_026867515.1, forward strand.
GTATAATGGGGTATAAGTCTGTGTGAGGGTGTATGTGAGTGAGTGAGTGAGTGAGAGAGAGAGAGAGTGTAGTGGCGTCACCTGTAGTGTGACATGAACCTACAGTCCTGGTTGAGGCCACCTCCATGGATTTTGAACTTGGCTATCAGTCTCTGCTCAGCCACTTTCCTTTTTTGCCTATCCTGAAGTCTACCTTGAAGGATGGTCACCCGAAGGTCCAAGGTTCAACTGGGAGGGAACACTCCTAGCTGGTGATTGTTGTGCAGTGTCCGTTCATTTGTTGCTGTAGCCTCTGCTCGGTCTCACCAATATACCAAGACTCAGGGCATTGTTGCCTGCAACGTATGAGGTAAACAATGCTGGCTGAGTCACATGAGTACCTGCTGCACTCATGGTGGGTGGTGTCCCCATGTGTAATGGTGGTAAGCGTGTCAACACTCTGATACGTCTTTCATCATCTGCCGTGACAGAGTTGTATCGTGTTGTCCTGAAGGCTAGGTGATTTTCTGCGAACAATTATCTGTGTAAAGTTTAGTGGTTGTTTGAAGGCGAGAAGTGGAGTCATGGGGAAGGTCTTGGCGAGGTGCTCATCCTCATCAATAATGTGTTGCAGGCTGCGAAGAATGTGGCGTAGTGTTTCGGCTCCTGAGAAGTACTGGACAACAAAGGGTACCATTTTGGTTGCAGCTCATGTCTGTCTCCTAAAGGAAGTCATTACAGTTTCTTGCTGTGACACATTGGAACTGGCAGTTGATGAGTTGAGCATTGTACCCCGTTCTAATGAGAGCACGTTTGTGTACTTCAAAGTGTCTGTCATGTTCCTCCTCACCTGAACAGATCCTGTTTATGTGAAGGGCTTGTCCAGAGGGAATGGCTGTTTTAATATGTTTCACTAGAGAAGTGTAGCACTGTCAGGTTATCCGTGGGTTTGCGGTGTAGAGAAGTGCTGAGATATCCATCCTTGATAGAGCTGCATGTGTTCAAAAATGAGACAGATACTAAATAGTGTGACGAGTGTGATGGTGGGATGAAACTTGTTAATACCACAGGATCGTTGTTTCAGTGACTCCTCACCTTGGGTCCAGAGGAAGAAATGTCATTCATATATCTAGTGTATATTGTTGGTTGGAGGTCCTGTGCAGAAAAAAAGCCTTGTTCGAAACTGTGCATGAAGCGTTGGCATACTGGGGTGCAAATTTGGTCCCCATGGCTGTTCCATGTGTCTGGATGAAGAACTGGTTGTTAAAGGTGAAAATGTTGTGGTTGAGAATGAAGCGGATGAGTTGTAGGACAGTGCTCAGAGATTGGCAGTTGTTGGTATTGAGTACTGAGGCTGTTACCGTGATGCCATGATCGTGAGGAATGCTGGTGTAGAATACTGACATGTTCACGGATTCAACTCGTCTGTGGATGCTGAGCTTCTGGAAGGATTGGATCAGAAGTCTTGATGAATGCTGTCAGTTCACGGTTGTGCTCTTTGGTCAGATCTTCTGGTAGTTGCCTGTCGTGTTCCTGTTCAGTTGTTTGTACACTTCCTTGCAGAACTGAAAATGTGTTGCTGGAAAAGCGCAGCAGGTCAGGCAGCATCCAAAGAGCAGGGGAATCGACATTTCTGGCATGAGCCCTTCTTCAGGAATGAGGAAAGTGTGTCCAGCAGGTTAAGATAAAAGGTAGGGAGGAGGGACTTGCGGGAGGGGCATTGGAAATGCGATAGGTGGAAGGAGGTCAAGGTGAGGGTGATAGGCCGGAGAGGGGGTGGGGACGGAGATGTCAGGAAGAAGATTGCAGGTTAGGAAGGCGGTGCCGAATTTGAGGGATTTGACTGAGACAAGGTGAGGGGAGGGGAAATGAGGAAACTGGAGAAATCTAGGTTCATCCGTTGTGGTTGGAGGGTTCCTAGGCGAAAGATGAGGTGCTCTTCTTCCAGCCGTCGTGTTGCTATGGTCTGACGATGGAGCCCCAGGACCTGCATGTCCTTGGTGGAGTGGGAGGAGGAGTGGAAGTGTTGAGCCACGGGTGGTTGGGTTGGTTAGTCCGGGTGTAGGTTGGTGGGGTGGTAGGTGAGGACCAGTGGGGTTCTGCCCTGGTGGCGATTGGAGGGGCGGGGCTCAAGGGCGGAGGAGCGGGAAGTGGAGGAGATGCAGTGGAGGGCATCATCGATCACGTCTGGGGGGAAATTGCGGTCTTTGAAGAAGGTGGCCATTTGGGTTTTACTGTATTGGAACTGGTCCTCCTGGGAGCAGATGCGGCGGAGACGAAGAAATTAGGAGTATGGGATGGCGTTTTAAAAAGACATGAGGGGCACCTTTTTATTTTAAGACAGAGAATAGTTCTCATGTGGTATCAATGTCCAGAGGAGGTGGTGGATGCAGGTACAGTTACAGTGTTTAAAAGACATTTGGATAAGTACATAGAGTCATAGAGATGTACAGTATGGAAACAGACCCTTCGGTCCAACCCGTGCCTGCTGACCAGATATCCCAACCCAATCTAGTCCCACCTGCCAGCACCCGGCCAATATCCCTCCAAACCCTTCCTATTCATATACCCATCCAAATGCCTCTTAAATGTTGCAATTGTAATAGGAAAGGTTCAGAGAGTCTGGACCAAACACTGGCAGGTGGGACTAGTTTAGTTTCAGAACACAGTCAGCATGGACTAGTTGGACTTAATGGTCTGTTTCTGTCCTGTATGACCCTGTAACTGTTCTATACTGGTCTTAAAACCAGTTTCTCACCTTCCCCAATACCCATCCACTTTGTTCTTCAAAGTCAAATGAACTCAGCGTTGAATACATTCAATGACTGATCTAACTGCAGGAAGACATCGCCACTTGTGAACCCAACTTCTCTTGCTAATATATCACTGGCCTTGCTGATTGCTTGCTGCTCCTGTCTGACAACAGACAGTGACTGGTGTAGAAGGACGCTGAGGCCCCTCTGTCCATCCACACATCATTCCTGATGAAGGGCTCGTGCCCAAAACATTGACTCTCCTCCTCCTCAGTTGCTGACTGACCTCCTGTGCTTTTCCAGCGCCACACTTTTCAACTCTGATCTCCATCATCTCACTTTCGCCACATCTCAACAAATCACCATTTAAACAATGCGCCTCTTCTCTGCGTTTTTTAATATCAAAAGCTTTAGATTGTGTCAATTCATTTGCCATGTGTTTGCAAATTGAGACACAGACCTGGATCAACTTTTCCAGAGTCTGTCCCCTCCCCCACGCCTCAATTCACTCTTTCCTTTCAGTTGCTGCATGTAAACAATTGAACCCCAGAATGAAACAAAAAATGGAAAAATTGGTCATAAACAGACTGTTGTACTTACAAAAGTGAGACAGAGGAAGGAAGTTACAGTCTGGGGTAAAGTTCACAGAGGAAGGAGGAGCAGCAGCTTCAGAGCTCACGGTCCAATCGCCACATTTCGACAATGGCCGGCTCTGATTGGCAGGAGGACCAGTCTCTTTCCGGTCCTCCAAGGTTCTTCATTGGTGAATGGAAAGGAGCTGACGCACAGTTTCTGCGGGCACCAAGGAATGTGCGCAGTGCTTTGCTGACACCGCGGAGCATGCTCAGTATGCAGGAAGTTGTTACAGATTTTAAAGTTAAAAATCACAAAACACCTGGTTAGAGTCCAACAGACTGATTTGGAAGCACTAGCTTTCAGAGCGCTGCTCCTTCACCGGGTGATTGTGGAGTGTAAGATCGTAAGACACAGAATTTATGATCTTATACTCCACCACCGCCTGATGAAGGAGCGGCGCTCCGAAAGCTAGTGCTTCCAAACAAGCCGATTGGACTGTAACCTGCTGTTGTGTGATTTTTAACTTGGTACACCCCAGTCCATCACGGGCACCTCCACATCATGACAAATTTTAAGTGTCCAACTGCGAATACGAGAGAAAAATACCAAAGCAATTTTTTGTCGAAATGTTTTTCCCCTGTGCCTTGACATGTTATTCCTTTTGCATTTTGTCTGGCTGCTCAATGTTTCTGTCCATTCCCCAGGGTAGAGGTATTCCAAAACTACAGGGTATAGGTTTAGGGTGAGGGGAAAAGATTTTAAAAGATTTAAAAGACTAAGAATATAACATACATCCCTTACAGTGCGAAGGTGAGGACTGCAGATGCTGGAGATTAGGGTCGAGACTGTGTGCTGGAAAAGCACAGCAGGTCAGGCAGCATCTGAGGAGCAGGATATTCGATGTTTTGGGCAAAACCCTTCATCAGAAAATAGCCATGGGGAACTGGCTTAATCGAGTGGGTCTGGGTGGGATGCTGTTGGGAAGGTCGATGTGATGGCCTGCAGGGATGATATGCCTTAGCCATGCTTATATTGAAAAAGGATTGCCTTAAATCTGCTATGGGACGAGTGGGTTCCAGTTCGTGGGACACTGACACCAGTCCTGGGAAAGGTGGGATTTGTGCTGTCTCTCGCTTCACATTCTGCCCCTTGTCCATTTTCTCCCCAACCACTGCCCCCTGCCCTTTCTCCCCGTTTCACACTGCACCCCGATTCTCTCCCCAACCCTCTGAACCCCGGTCATTCTCTACTCCCCAACCTCTGCCCCTCTCCATTTCTCTCCCTTCTCCACCACCACCAGTGCCCCCGCCCATCCTTTCTCGTGCCTCAGCCCTCTTTGATCTAGTGGCCGAGCAGAGGCTGATAGCCAAGTTTAGAACACATGAGGATGGCCTCAGCCGAGACACTGGGTTCATTTCACACTACAGGAGACCCACCTACACAATACACTCACACACACAAGCACACTCTCTTACATACTCACACGCTCATGCAGACCCTCTCTGATAGACCTGCTCTCTCTCAGATACGCAGTAATACATCCCCACACTCAAACTCACGCACACACCATCTCACATGCTTATATTCCATCACACACACACACACACACACACACATCATATCCAGCATGCACACGCAAACTCACCCACTCTCTCTCATGCATGCACTCACATATAGAAGTCTTTGGGGTGAATCTGCGTTTGCAGGATTACATATTTGGAAATAGAACCAGTCTCACTCAAGATAAGAATGCAGACAGACCCTACCCTCACAGCTTTCATGCATTGTCTGACCTGAGGTGTCACCACCTTTTATTGAACCTTAGGTTACCTGGAGAATGTGACTTTTAAAAAGTTCTGGGGTTTACAGATGAATGAATCGAAATCTACAACCCGTTTTAAAAGATGAAAGACTCAACAGCAATCTAGGTTTCTTCAATATATCATTTATGTTGCATAACACTATAATCTTTTATTCTATATTCTGTGTCTTATGATCCTCCTCCACAGAACCACAGGTCCAAGGAGATCTGTCCCAACTTTCCAATCTACCTTCATTGTTGACACTCCTCAGGCACGGCACCATTCACGTCAACCTGTTCATACCCTGAGACCAACGAGCTACATGCCATGGGCGCAGCCAGCTCCAGAAGCAGCTGAGACTTGCTCAGTATGAAATACATTGTACATTGCTCCCAGAATTTCAAGCAGCAACGAGTTTCAAGAACATCTGCTTTTCAATCTGTCTCCCTGTTCCCAGGACACTGCTGTTTGTCCCGTCCCCAGGGACCGGGCTCTCTCCACTAGCGGATAATTGATCCATTTTGTTTCTACTTGCAAGCTGTGCTGGTGGAAGGCAGAGCCCATTCGCTCTTCTGCTCCCTCTCACTATCACATGGGGTAGGAGACGTCATTGACACGAATGCATCAAATGACAACTTTGAACTTGTTCCAAAGGTCTGTTATGGGAGAAATGGAAAGGTGATGTGCTATCGGGACAGACAGAAATGGACACCGGAGAGTCTTCCCTCAGGTAAATTGATACGAGTGCCTTCTTGCGCAGCCTGTTTGGTGTTCAGAATTTGCCTTGACACAGCAATCCTGCAGAAAGTATTTTGTTACACGGGCGTCTGTTACTTTACCGCAGGAAATGGACAAAAACAGCAAGTCATGTGTTTCAACTTCACCAGTTCATTACCATCCTGAGAGAAGAGGTTTCACATGAGGTCAGAACACACCGACAGAAGAGCACGAAACAACTCAGAGCTCCACAAGGGAGCCAGCGCAACAGTGGAAATCTGACCCGAACCACTCTCTGCACGAAAACGTCCTTTATAATGTCATTTTATCTTCCTTTTTCTCGGTCCCACATGACTTGGAAAACTTCGGTTCTCTGAGGAAAGCTGACCCAATTTTGCAAACTACCTTCATTGCTGACATTCCTCAAACACCGCACAGCTCACGTCAACCTGTTCAACACTATCTCCAACCATTTCACTTCCGTGTTTTCAGCCTCGTTCGTACTCCAGACAGCCCAACCTCGTTTCATCAAGGTGCTTTTTGAGAGCCCCAAGTGTCCCAGATGAAGAGAATCCGAGTGAAACCTTCACTCACTGAGAGTCATCCCCACGACCCTGAGCTGAGGGCCTGCAGGCAATCCAACACGGAAGGGAAGGTTAAAACTCGTCTCTGACACCCGAGCGGCCAGTGACAAGCATTACCCTCCTCACCATAGGATACAGAGAACAGGAGAAGACCACGCAGATCTCCACAAGTGTATCAACTCGACTGTGCACATTGGATCAGTATATCACTGTGAAATATTTATGCCCCAAGCTTTTTTCGGAAGCAGATGAGAAGGCGAGGTGCAGAACAGAGCGCTTTTATACGGGAAAGCTGCTAAAGACGACATTGAGTGAATAGGAGAGAATGGGTTATGGTCCCAACACACACCCGTTGTGCCAGGGGTTACACTTCGGGTCCACTCTTCCTTCAATCGCAACACCCCACACCCACCTCCCATTGTGCCAAGTCACTTTCGCCTGCAACCGCCGAATGTGTAACACCTGCCCATTTACCTGCCCCCTCCAGAATATCCAAGGGCTCAAACATACCTGCCAGGTGAAGCAGCACTTTTGCCACAACCTAGTCCACTGCATTCACTGCTCGCAGTGTCGTTTCCCCAATGTAGCATGAAGCATAAACTAGGTGACTGCTTCGCAGAACATCCCGGTTCTGCCCGGAGGAAAAAGGCCCTGACCTGGCGGTTGTCTGCCACTTTAACACATCACCCTGTTCCCTGGCCAACATCTCTGTCTCAGGCTTGCAGCAGTGTTCTAGCTCCAGATGAAAGAACAACACCTCATTTTCCACTTGGAGACCTTCCAGCCCTCCGGTCTTCAATATCGAGTTCCAGAACTTTAGGGCTTGAACTCCCCCATGTCCTTGACCCCTACCACACAAACGACTCCTTGTTATCACCTCGTCTGCTATGACACACTACGTATTGTTAGCCACTAACAGTCTCCATGAACAGTTATTCGCCCTCTCACGCGGATCGTTATTCACTCCTACGTCCTTCCTATTGTTCTCTCCCTGTGCTGGCGGCAAACACAGCAATGTACATTGGAGACTCTGAGCCAGCTGAAACTTGCTCAGTGTGAAGTACATTCCACATTGCTCCAAGAATTGCAAGCAGCAAAGCGTTTCCAGAAAATCTGCTTGCCATTCTGTCCCCGAGGCGCTGATGTTTGTCTCATCCCCAGGAACTGGACTATCTCCACTGGTAGATAATTAAACCAGTTTATTTCTACTTGCACGTTGTTCTGGGAGGAGGGGGGGGGGGCGGATTTAGGGTTGGTGGAGGGTAGAGTCCATTCGCTCTTCTGCTCTCTCTCTCTCTCTTTCTCCCTCTCTCCCTGAAACCCTTGGGGTGAGAGGTGTCAGTTATACTAACGCGGGGAACATGAACAACTTTGATTGTGAACTTTCTCCAAAGGTCTGTTATCGGAGAGATAGAAAGATGCTGTGCTGGCAGGACAGAAAGAAATGGACACCGAGGACTCTTCGCCCAGGTAAATTCACATTGTTGTGCATCCTTGTTGGTGTTCAGAAATCGTCTTCACGCAGCAATCTTACGGAAAGTCTATTGCAAAGTGGGCATCGCTTTCTTTGTTGCTACCGCGCAGCAGTTAACATCTGAGCCCCAAGTGTCGCAGATGAAGAGAATCCGAGTGAAACCTTCACTCACTGAGAGTCCTCCCCACGGCCCTGAGCTGAGGGACTGCAGGCAGTCCAACACGGAAGGGACAGTTAAAAATGAACCAGTTTTGCTCCCTCAGCCTCTCTGTCCCAGAGACAGGCAGTGGGACGGCATAAACACGTAGCACCATTCTCGAGTAGACACAAGCCGTTCAGCCCATCGAGTCCACGGCGACTGCCTGTCTCTCTCTCTCTGAGGTTACTCACAATCGGTGGGATCCGTCCGAATCGTTGGGGAACTGTGTCTGAGTCGTGATGAGGTATTTGACATGCTTGTCATTCACGTCTGAACCAGGGTGGCGAATCACTGCAGGGAATGGACGAAAACGCAAGGCATTTGTTTCAACTTGACCAGCTGATTGGCATCGCAGAGAACTGGTTTTGCGATTCAGTTCAGAGAAAACTGCTGAAGAACAGAATGCCACTGAGACTTCTAAAACCATGCCCCTTGAATGGAGTGGAGTTGGCGAGTGCACGGATATGCTACATGCCATTCAGAAGAGAGCGCCGATCCAAAGGAAAGCAGCTCGAGGTAGCATTGAACAATAGTAGAGGACGGTTTCGATCCAACGACCACGCTCCCGCTGCGCCACTCTGCTTGTGTGACCGCTGCCCACAGAGCACTTCAGGTTTTCATCTGGCACGCGGCATGCACGTTCGAGACTGATGTCAAAGACCTCCGCTGCTGTCGTGTAAAATGCTGTTTCGCAGACGTATGGAGGCTGTGTAAATAGAAACGTTTTTACTAAATTCCCACATTCTGTTGGTCGAACTGTGATTTCACACTGAATCACAGCATGTGTCGCAGCGCAGACGGAGGCCATGCGGCCCACCTTCGCTCTGCTGGTTCTACACTTAAGTCAACGTGTGTCTCTATTCGTTTCATTCTCTCGCCTTCCCAGCGTAAATCTGCACATCTGACAAGAAACAGAGCCATCACTAACAGTTTGCTTTTGAACTGGAGAAGGTTTCTCGTGAAATTAGCTTGAGGCTCGAGGTATGCAAGGTCAACATAACTTAGGTAAAACACGCAAACACTTGCCTCTTTAGCAGACAGTGAAAGGATTACAAGACGCAAATTAAACATTTTCGACAAGTGATACAGGGGACTGGGAAGATAAGTATTATAAACTGTGAACACCAATGTTCTGGAGCACAATACTTACATTCAAAGACCGAAAACATCCAGGTCCTGATTAATCAGATTGCATTGTGGTACTTTTCTGCAAAACTTCCACTTGTAATGTCCTACAAAAGAGTGACAAAACCCATCCCTGTCAGCCCAGGATAGAAAATCCGAAGGGATGAACGTTTGCTTATTTTCTGAAGACTCACAAAGCCAAGACTGGGTTTTGGTGATTGTTTCCTTTCCACTCCCAGGAGCCGCAGTGGTTGGGGCGGTGGGTTGGGAAAAGTAAAACGTGCCCGTCAGCAGCGTGTGGGGTTATTTCAGCTTCCTCTCATCTGACAACGCTGTGACTTGACTCCGATGTTCTCAGAGATATTTATTGACGCGAGACAATGAGAAGATTCTCATTCCCGCAGATCGGGAATTCAAACCGTTTGCCGGCTTCAGGACAATGAGAAAGATTAATTGGGGTGTGTGAAGAAGCTGTGAGCTGCATTTCAAACAGTTAGGTGGACTCAGATGCGTCATCCATTGCGCCCCGGCCCTTTGCGTATCTTACGCCACCATGCTGCAGAGTTCTGACGTTAACACGGACATGCGCAGCAATGGGAACAGTCACAAGGTCAACAACCAAAGATAATCAGCGTCACTGCTTCCCTTCCACAGTCACAACTTTGTGAAGCAGTATCTTTCACTGGCAAAGGAAACACCCTTGTCCTCAGGTGCCTGCTTCATTTCGATCACGATTTCCAGCCCCTCACTGTTCTAGTCTCATTTCCAAACACTTGGCTCATAGCCTCAAAAGAAGCTCTGCGTGTATCTGCTTGTTCCACCCGAACAGGCAGTGGGTTACAGTTTCCCACCACTCCCAATGTGAGTGAAATATTTTCCCCCTCCACTGATTTGAATCTTAAAGAAGAAGCCGGGAAGCAAGCTCCCTTTCTTTTCGACGACATTTCACATTTTGTAGTCGGCGGGGTTCACACCTGCGTGGGGAAAGCGCAATGGATTTCAAGTCCATCGCATTAACCACTCGGCCCACGAATACAGAACCACACTGACAGCTTCACTTCCCAGGTCTGTCTGCCTGTGGAGCAGAGAAAGAGTGAATTATCGCAGAGTTTGTTTGAATCCAATCATTTCACAGTGATTCGAAAGGGTTAAATATCTGCACACGGCGAGTCTGGGTGTTTCATCGCAAAAGATGAAATGAACTTTCAGTCAAAAACAAAACACGAGACTGCAGGAGGAACTGAGAAGGTCAGGCAACATCGGTGGAATGAGAATCAGAGACAGCGTTTCAGAATTCCGTTTTCTCCGACAGGTACTGTCGAGTTTCTCTTTTTGTCTCGGCTTCTCAGCATCCGCATTCCCTCACGTCAGACATTAATTCAATCCAGAAACCCCTTTGGGGAAAGGATTTCTGTTTGGGGAACATTTTCCTGACCCCATTAAAAGCGGACGGTTTCAAAGCCAAGAACGGGCAGCAAACACACCGCCCCTGGGTGGGCTCGAACCACCAACCTTTCCGTTAACAGCCGAACGCGCTAACCAATTGCGCCACAGAGGCACGTGCGAGTGTGGGCTGCACCATCGCTTAGGGGAGGCTGTTAGTGAGTTCATAATTCAGCCGGCCCCACCGAGAATTACAATTGTCGTCTATCAGTTTTACTTTTACATAATAAAGCCTGGGACATTCATTGTGGAGACACCGGGGACAGTCTGCAGACACATCCATGTCACGAGGAACTAGCTTTGTGCTCCGGGGCCGTCGCCCTTCCAGCCTTTCAGTGTTTTGCCTGTTCCCGAGTTCTCTCATTGGCTCGGAGGAGAGAAGGGGTTTGAATTCCTGATGTGCAGGAACGACAATTCTTTCAATGTCTCAGATCAGTTCATACCCCGAGAACATCAGAGTCAATCTCCCGGCCTCTACAACAAGAGGACGTTGTCTGGACTGTCTCTGGACAATCGTTAGGATGAATGTAGATTGGTAAATGTATTTGGTGACAGTTCTGTTCTAGCCCTGTGAGCGAAACGTGGATCTGAAGGAATAAAAGGGTCATTAACAACATCGATCTGAAATTGGATACGTGACAAGAAACAGAGCCATCACTAACAGTTTGCTTTTGAACTGGAGAAGGTTTCTCGTGAAATTAGCTTGAGGCTCGAGGTATGCAAGGTCAACATAACTTAGGTAAAACACGCAAACACTTGCCTCTTTAGCAGACAGTGAAAGGATTACAAGACGCAAATTAAACATTTTCGACAAGTGATACAGGGGACTGGGAAGATAAGTATTATAAACTGTGAACACCAATGTTCTGGAGCACAATACTTACATTCAAAGACCGAAAACATCCAGGTCCTGATTAATCAGATTGCATTGTGGTACTTTTCTGCAAAACTTCCACTTGTAATGTCCTACAAAAGAGTGACAAAACCCATCCCTGTCAGCCCAGGATAGAAAATCCGAAGGGATGAACGTTTGCTTATTTTCTGAAGACTCACAAAGCCAAGACTGGGTTTTGGTGATTGTTTCCTTTCCACTCCCAGGAGCCGCAGTGGTTGGGGCGGTGGGTTGGGAAAAGTAAAACGTGCCCGTCAGCAGCGTGTGGGGTTATTTCAGCTTCCTCTCATCTGACAACGCTGTGACTTGACTCCGATGTTCTCAGAGATATTTATTGACGCGAGACAATGAGAAGATTCTCATTCCCGCAGATCGGGAATTCAAACCGTTTGCCGGCTTCAGGACAATGAGAAAGATTAATTGGGGTGTGTGAAGAAGCTGTGAGCTGCATTTCAAACAGTTAGGTGGACTCAGATGCGTCATCCATTGCGCCCCGGCCCTTTGCGTATCTTACGCCACCATGCTGCAGAGTTCTGACGTTAACACGGACATGCGCAGCAATGGGAACAGTCACAAGGTCAACAACCAAAGATAATCAGCGTCACTGCTTCCCTTCCACAGTCACAACTTTGTGAAGCAGTATCTTTCACTGGCAAAGGAAACACCCTTGTCCTCAGGTGCCTGCTTCATTTCGATCACGATTTCCAGCCCCTCACTGTTCTAGTCTCATTTCCAAACACTTGGCTCATAGCCTCAAAAGAAGCTCTGCGTGTATCTGCTTGTTCCACCCGAACAGGCAGTGGGTTACAGTTTCCCACCACTCCCAATGTGAGTGAAATATTTTTCCCCCTCCACTGATTTGAATCTTAAAGAAGAAGCCGGGGAGCAAGCTCCCTTTCTTTTCGGCGACATTTCTCATTTTGTAGTCGGCGGGGTTCACACCTGCGTGGGGAAAGCGCAATGGATTTCAAGTCCATCGCATTAACCACTCGGCCCACGAATACAGAACCACACTGACAGCTTCACTTCCCAGGTCTGTCTGCCTGTGGAGCAGAGAAAGAGTGAATTATCGCAGAGTTTGTTTGAATCCAATCATTTCACAGTGATTCGAAAGGGTTAAATATCTGCACACGGCGAGTCTAGGTGTTTCATCGCAAAAGATGAAATGAACTTTCAGTCAAAAACAAAACACGAGACTGCAGGAGGAACTGAGAAGGTCAGGCAACATCGGTGGAATGAGAATCAGAGACAGCGTTTCAGAATTCCGTTTTCTCCGACAGGGACTGTCGAGTTTCTCTTTTTGTCTCGGCTTCTCAGCATCCGCATTCCCTCACGTCAGACATTAATTCAATCCAGAAACCCCTTTGGGGAAAGGATTTCTGTTTGGGGAACATTTTCCTGACCCCATTAAAAGCGGACGGTTTCAAAGCCAAGAACGGGCAGCAAACACACCGCCCCTGGGTGGGCTCGAACCACCAACCTTTCCGTTAACAGCCGAACGCGCTAACCAATTGCGCCACAGAGGCACGTGCGAGTGTGGGCTGCACCATCGCTTAGGGGAGGCTGTTAGTGAGTTCATAATTCAGCCGGCCCCACCGAGAATTACAATTGTCGTCTATCAGTTTTACTTTTACATAATAAAGCCTGGGACATTCATTGTGGAGACACCGGGGACAGTCTGCAGACACATCCATGTCACGAGGAACTAGCTTTGTGCTCCGGGGCCGTCGCCCTTCCAGCCTTTCAGTGTTTTGCCTGTTCCCGAGTTCTCTCATTGGCTCGGAGGAGAGAAGGGGTTTGAATTCCTGATGTGCAGGAACGACAATTCTTTCAATGTCTCAGATCAGTTCATACCCCGAGAACATCAGAGTCAATCTCCCGGCCTCTACAACAAGAGGACGTTGTCTGGACTGTCTCTGGACAATCGTTAGGATGAATGTAGATTGGTAAATGTATTTGGTGACAGTTCTGTTCTAGCCCTGTGAGCGAAACGTGGATCTGAAGGAATAAAAGGGTCATTAACAACATCGATCTGAAATTGGATACGTGACAAGAAACAGAGCCATCACTAACAGTTTGCTTTTGAACTGGAGAAGGTTTCTCGTGAAATTAGCTTGAGGCTCGAGGTATGCAAGGTCAACATAACTTAGGTAAAACACGCAAACACTTGCCTCTTTAGCAGACAGTGAAAGGATTACAAGACGCAAATTAAACATTTTCGACAAGTGATACAGGGGACTGGGAAGATAAGTATTATAAACTGTGAACACCAATGTTCTGGAGCACAATACTTACATTCAAAGACCGAAAACATCCAGGTCCTGATTAATCAGATTGCATTGTGGTACTTTTCTGCAAAACTTCCACTTGTAATGTCCTACAAAAGAGTGACAAAACCCATCCCTGTCAGCCCAGGATAGAAAATCCGAAGGGATGAACGTTTGCTTATTTTCTGAAGACTCACAAAGCCAAGACTGGGTTTTGGTGATTGTTTCCTTTCCACTCCCAGGAGCCGCAGTGGTTGGGGCGGTGGGTTGGGAAAAGTAAAACGTGCCCGTCAGCAGCGTGTGGGGTTATTTCAGCTTCCTCTCATCTGACAACGCTGTGACTTGACTCCGATGTTCTCAGAGATATTTATTGACGCGAGACAATGAGAAGATTCTCATTCCCGCAGATCGGGAATTCAAACCGTTTGCCGGCTTCAGGACAATGAGAAAGATTAATTGGGGTGTGTGAAGAAGCTGTGAGCTGCATTTCAAACAGTTAGGTGGACTCAGATGCGTCATCCATTGCGCCCCGGCCCTTTGCGTATCTTACGCCACCATGCTGCAGAGTTCTGACGTTAACACGGACATGCGCAGCAATGGGAACAGTCACAAGGTCAACAACCAAAGATAATCAGCGTCACTGCTTCCCTTCCACAGTCACAACTTTGTGAAGCAGTATCTTTCACTGGCAAAGGAAACACCCTTGTCCTCAGGTGCCTGCTTCATTTCGATCACGATTTCCAGCCCCTCACTGTTCTAGTCTCATTTCCAAACACTTGGCTCATAGCCTCAAAAGAAGCTCTGCGTGTATCTGCTTGTTCCACTCGAACAGGCAGTGGGTTACAGTTTCCCACCACTCCCAATGTGAGTGAAATATTTTCCCCCCTCCAGTGATTTGAATCTTAAAGAAGAAGCCGGGGAGCAAGCTCCCTTTCTTTTCGGCGACATTTCACATTTTGTAGTCGGCGGGGTTCACACCTGCGTGGGGAAAGCGCAATGGATTTCAAGTCCATCGCATTAACCACTCGGCCCACGAATACAGAACCACACTGACAGCTTCACTTCCCAGGTCTGTCTGCCTGTGGAGCAGAGAAAGAGTGAATTATCGCAGAGTTTGTTTGAATCCAATCATTTCACAGTGATTCGAAAGGGTTAAATATCTGCACACGGCGAGTCTAGGTGTTTCATCGCAAAAGATGAAATGAACTTTCAGTCAAAAACAAAACACGAGACTGCAGGAGGAACTGAGAAGGTCAGGCAACATCGGTGGAATGAGAATCAGAGACAGCGTTTCAGAATTCCGTTTTCTCCGACAGGGACTGTCGAGTTTCTCTTTTTGTCTCGGCTTCTCAGCATCCGCATTCCCTCACGTCAGACATTAATTCAATCCAGAAACCCCTTTGGGGAAAGGATTTCTGTTTGGGGAACATTTTCCTGACCCCATTAAAAGCGGACGGTTTCAAAGCCAAGAACGGGCAGCAAACACACCGCCCCTGGGTGGGCTCGAACCACCAACCTTTCCGTTAACAGCCGAACGCGCTAACCAATTGCGCCACAGAGGCACGTGCGAGTGTGGGCTGCACCATCGCTTAGGGGAGGCTGTTAGTGAGTTCATAATTCAGCCGGCCCCACCGAGAATTACAATTGTCGTCCATCAGTTTTACTTTTACATAATAAAGCCTGGGACATTCATTGTGGAGACACCGGGGACAGTCTGCAGACACATCCATGTCACGAGGAACTAGCTTTGTGCTCCGGGGCCGTCGCCCTTCCAGCCTTTCAGTGTTTTGCCTGTTCCCGAGTTCTCTCATTGGCTCGGAGGAGAGAAGGGGTTTGAATTCCTGATGTGCAGGAACGACAATTCTTTCAATGTCTCAGATCAGTTCATACCCCGAGAACATCAGAGTCAATCTCCCGGCCTCTACAACAAGAGGACGTTGTCTGGACTGTCTCTGGACAATCGTTAGGATGAATGTAGATTGGTAAATGTATTTGGTGACAGTTCTGTTCTAGCCCTGTGAGCGAAACGTGGATCTGAAGGAATAAAAGGGTCATTAACAACATCGATCTGAAATTGGATACGTGACAAGAAACAGAGCCATCACTAACAGTTTGCTTTTGAACTGGAGAAGGTTTCTCGTGAAATTAGCTTGAGGCTCGAGGTATGCAAGGTCAACATAACTTAGGTAAAACACGCAAACACTTGCCTCTTTAGCAGACAGTGAAAGGATTACAAGACGCAAATTAAACATTTTCGACAAGTGATACAGGGGACTGGGAAGATAAGTATTATAAACTGTGAACACCAATGTTCTGGAGCACAATACTTACATTCAAAGACCGAAAACATCCAGGTCCTGATTAATCAGATTGCATTGTGGTACTTTTCTGCAAAACTTCCACTTGTAATGTCCTACAAAAGAGTGACAAAACCCATCCCTGTCAGCCCAGGATAGAAAATCCGAAGGGATGAACGTTTGCTTATTTTCTGAAGACTCACAAAGCCAAGACTGGGTTTTGGTGATTGTTTCCTTTCCACTCCCAGGAGCCGCAGTGGTTGGGGCGGTGGGTTGGGAAAAGTAAAACGTGCCCGTCAGCAGCGTGTGGGGTTATTTCAGCTTCCTCTCATCTGACAACGCTGTGACTTGACTCCGATGTTCTCAGAGATATTTATTGACGCGAGACAATGAGAAGATTCTCATTCCCGCAGATCGGGAATTCAAACCGTTTGCCGGCTTCAGGACAATGAGAAAGATTAATTGGGGTGTGTGAAGAAGCTGTGAGCTGCATTTCAAACAGTTAGGTGGACTCAGATGCGTCATCCATTGCGCCCCGGCCCTTTGCGTATCTTACGCCACCATGCTGCAGAGTTCTGACGTTAACACGGACATGCGCAGCAATGGGAACAGTCACAAGGTCAACAACCAAAGATAATCAGTGTCACTGCTTCCCTTCCACAGTCACAACTTTGTGAAGCAGTATCTTTCACTGGCAAAGGAAACACCCTTGTCCTCAGGTGCCTGCTTCATTTCGATCACGATTTCCAGCCCCTCACTGTTCTAGTCTCATTTCCAAACACTTGGCTCATAGCCTCAAAAGAAGCTCTGCGTGTATCTGCTTGTTCCACTCGAACAGGCAGTGGGTTACAGTTTCCCACCACTCCCAATGTGAGTGAAATATTTTTCCCCCTCCACTGATTTGAATCTTAAAGAAGAAGCCGGGGAGCAAGCTCCCTTTCTTTTCGGCGACATTTCTCATTTTGTAGTCGGCGGGGTCCACACCTGCGTGGGGAAAGCGCAATGGATTTCAAGTCCATCGCATTCACCACTCGGCCCACGAATACAGAACCACACTGACAGCTTCACTTCCCAGGTCTGTCTGCCTGTGGAGCAGAGAAAGAGTGAATTATCGCAGAGTTTGTTTGAATCCAATCATTTCACAGTGATTCGAAAGGGTTAAATATCTGCACACGGCGAGTCTAGGTGTTTCATCGCAAAAGATGAAATGAACTTTCAGTCAAAAACAAAACACGAGACTGCAGGAGGAACTGAGAAGGTCAGGCAACATCGGTGGAATGAGAATCAGAGACAGCGTTTCAGAATTCCGTTTTCTCCGACAGGGACTGTCGAGTTTCTCTTTTTGTCTCGGCTTCTCAGCATCCGCATTCCCTCACGTCAGACATTAATTCAATCCAGAAACCCCTTTGGGGAAAGGATTTCTGTTTGGGGAACATTTTCCTGACCCCATTAAAAGCGGACGGTTTCAAAGCCAAGAACGGGCAGCAAACACACCGCCCCTGGGTGGGCTCGAACCACCAACCTTTCCGTTAACAGCCGAACGCGCTAACCAATTGCGCCACAGAGGCACGTGCGAGTGTGGGCTGCACCATCGCTTAGGGGAGGCTGTTAGTGAGTTCATAATTCAGCCGGCCCCACCGAGAATTACAATTGTCGTCTATCAGTTTTACTTTTACATAATAAAGCCTGGGACATTCATTGTGGAGACACCGGGGACAGTCTGCAGACACATCCATGTCACGAGGAACTAGCTTTGTGCTCCGGGGCCGTCGCCCTTCCAGCCTTTCAGTGTTTTGCCTGTTCCCGAGTTCTCTCATTGGCTCGGAGGAGAGAAGGGGTTTGAATTCCTGATGTGCAGGAACGACAATTCTTTCAATGTCTCAGATCAGTTCATACCCCGAGAACATCAGAGTCAATCTCCCGGCCTCTACAACAAGAGGACGTTGTCTGGACTGTCTCTGGACAATCGTTAGGATGAATGTAGATTGGTAAATGTATTTGGTGACAGTTCTGTTCTAGCCCTGTGAGCGAAACGTGGATCTGAAGGAATAAAAGGGTCATTAACAACATCGATCTGAAATTGGATACGTGACAAGAAACAGAGCCATCACTAACAGTTTGCTTTTGAACTGGAGAAGGTTTCTCGTGAAATTAGCTTGAGGCTCGAGGTATGCAAGGTCAACATAACTTAGGTAAAACACGCAAACACTTGCCTCTTTAGCAGACAGTGAAAGGATTACAAGACGCAAATTAAACATTTTCGACAAGTGATACAGGGGACTGGGAAGATAAGTATTATAAACTGTGAACACCAATGTTCTGGAGCACAATACTTACATTCAAAGACCGAAAACATCCAGGTCCTGATTAATCAGATTGCATTGTGGTACTTTTCTGCAAAACTTCCACTTGTAATGTCCTACAAAAGAGTGACAAAACCCATCCCTGTCAGCCCAGGATAGAAAATCCGAAGGGATGAACGTTTGCTTATTTTCTGAAGACTCACAAAGCCAAGACTGGGTTTTGGTGATTGTTTCCTTTCCACTCCCAGGAGCCGCAGTGGTTGGGGCGGTGGGTTGGGAAAAGTAAAACGTGCCCGTCAGCAGCGTGTGGGGTTATTTCAGCTTCCTCTCATCTGACAACGCTGTGACTTGACTCCGATGTTCTCAGAGATATTTATTGACGCGAGACAATGAGAAGATTCTCATTCCCGCAGATCGGGAATTCAAACCGTTTGCCGGCTTCAGGACAATGAGAAAGATTAATTGGGGTGTGTGAAGAAGCTGTGAGCTGCATTTCAAACAGTTAGGTGGACTCAGATGCGTCATCCATTGCGCCCCGGCCCTTTGCGTATCTTACGCCACCATGCTGCAGAGTTCTGACGTTAACACGGACATGCGCAGCAATGGGAACAGTCACAAGGTCAACAACCAAAGATAATCAGTGTCACTGCTTCCCTTCCACAGTCACAACTTTGTGAAGCAGTATCTTTCACTGGCAAAGGAAACACCCTTGTCCTCAGGTGCCTGCTTCATTTCGATCACGATTTCCAGCCCCTCACTGTTCTAGTCTCATTTCCAAACACTTGGCTCATAGCCTCAAAAGAAGCTCTGCGTGTATCTGCTTGTTCCACTCGAACAGGCAGTGGGTTACAGTTTCCCACCACTCCCAATGTGAGTGAAATATTTTTCCCCCTCCACTGATTTGAATCTTAAAGAAGAAGCCGGGGAGCAAGCTCCCTTTCTTTTCGGCGACATTTCTCATTTTGTAGTCGGCGGGGTCCACACCTGCGTGGGGAAAGCGCAATGGATTTCAAGTCCATCGCATTCACCACTCGGCCCACGAATACAGAACCACACTGACAGCTTCACTTCCCAGGTCTGTCTGCCTGTGGAGCAGAGAAAGAGTGAATTATCGCAGAGTTTGTTTGAATCCAATCATTTCACAGTGATTCGAAAGGGTTAAATATCTGCACACGGCGAGTCTAGGTGTTTCATCGCAAAAGATGAAATGAACTTTCAGTCAAAAACAAAACACGAGACTGCAGGAGGAACTGAGAAGGTCAGGCAACATCGGTGGAATGAGAATCAGAGACAGCGTTTCAGAATTCCGTTTTCTCCGACAGGGACTGTCGAGTTTCTCTTTTTGTCTCGGCTTCTCAGCATCCGCATTCCCTCACGTCAGACATTAATTCAATCCAGAAACCCCTTTGGGGAAAGGATTTCTGTTTGGGGAACATTTTCCTGACCCCATTAAAAGCGGACGGTTTCAAAGCCAAGAACGGGCAGCAAACACACCGCCCCTGGGTGGGCTCGAACCACCAACCTTTCGGTTAACAGCCGAACGCGCTAACCAATTGCGCCACAGAGGCACGAGCGAGTGTGGGCTGCACCATCGCTTAGGGGAGGCTGTTAGTGAGTTCATAATTCAGCCGGCCCCACCGAGAATTACAATTGTCGTCCATCAGTTTTACTTTTACATAATAAAGCCTGGGACATTCATTGTGGAGACACCGGGGACAGTCTGCAGACACATCCATGTCACGAGGAACTAGCTTTGTGCTCCGGGGCCGTCGCCCTTCCAGCCTTTCAGTGTTTTGCCTGTTACCGAGTTCTCTCATTGGCTCGGAGGAGAAAAGGGGTTTGAATTCCTGATGTGCAGGAACGACAATTCTTTCAATGTCTCAGATCAGTTCATACCCCGAGAACATCAGAGTCAATCTCCCGGCCTCTACAACAAGAGGACGTTGTCTGGACTGTCTCTGGACAATCGTTAGGATGAATGTAAATTGGTAAATGTATTTGGTGACAGTTCTGTTCTAGCCCTGTGGATCTAGCGAAACGTGGATCTGAAGGAATAAAAGGGTCATTAACAACATCGATCTGAAATTGGATACGTGACAAGAAACAGAGCCATCACTAACAGTTTGCTTTTGAACTGGAGAAGGTTTCTCGTGAAATTAGCTTGAGGCTCGAGGTATGCAAGGTCAACATAACTTAGGTAAAACACGCAAACACTTGCCTCTTTAGCAGACAGTGAAAGGATTACAAGACGCAAATTAAACATTTTCGACAAGTGATACAGGGGACTGGGAAGATAAGTATTATAAACTGTGAACACCAATGTTCTGGAGCACAATACTTACATTCAAAGACCGAAAACATCCAGGTCCTGATTAATCAGATTGCATTGTGGTACTTTTCTGCAAAACTTCCACTTGTAATGTCCTACAAAAGAGTGACAAAACCCATCCCTGTCAGCCCAGGATAGAAAATCCGAAGGGATGAACGTTTGCTTATTTTCTGAAGACTCACAAAGCCAAGACTGGGTTTTGGTGATTGTTTCCTTTCCACTCCCAGGAGCCGCAGTGGTTGGGGCGGTGGGTTGGGAAAAGTAAAACGTGCCCGTCAGCAGCGTGTGGGGTTATTTCAGCTTCCTCTCATCTGACAACGCTGTGACTTGACTCCGATGTTCTCAGAGATATTTATTGACGCGAGACAATGAGAAGATTCTCATTCCCGCAGATCGGGAATTCAAACCGTTTGCCGGCTTCAGGACAATGAGAAAGATTAATTGGGGTGTGTGAAGAAGCTGTGAGCTGCATTTCAAACAGTTAGGTGGACTCAGATGCGTCATCCATTGCGCCCCGGCCCTTTGCGTATCTTACGCCACCATGCTGCAGAGTTCTGACGTTAACACGGACATGCGCAGCAATGGGAACAGTCACAAGGTCAACAACCAAAGATAATCAGTGTCACTGCTTCCCTTCCACAGTCACAACTTTGTGAAGCAGTATCTTTCACTGGCAAAGGAAACACCCTTGTCCTCAGGTGCCTGCTTCATTTCGATCACGATTTCCAGCCCCTCACTGTTCTAGTCTCATTTCCAAACACTTGGCTCATAGCCTCAAAAGAAGCTCTGCGTGTATCTGCTTGTTCCACTCGAACAGGCAGTGGGTTACAGTTTCCCACCACTCCCAATGTGAGTGAAATATTTTTCCCCCTCCACTGATTTGAATCTTAAAGAAGAAGCCGGGGAGCAAGCTCCCTTTCTTTTCGGCGACATTTCTCATTTTGTAGTCGGCGGGGTCCACACCTGTGTGGGGAAAGCGCAATGGATTTCAAGTCCATCGCATTAACCACTCCGCCCACGAATACAGAACCACACTGACAGCTTCACTTCCCAGGTCTGTCTGCCTGTGGAGCAGAGAAAGAGTGAATTATCGCAGAGTTTGTTTGAATCCAATCATTTCACAGTGATTCGAAAGGGTTAAATATCTGCACACGGCGAGTCTAGGTGTTTCATCGCAAAAGATGAAATGAACTTTCAGTCAAAAACAAAACACGAGACTGCAGGAGGAACTGAGAAGGTCAGGCAACATCGGTGGAATGAGAATCAGAGACAGCGTTTCAGAATTCCGTTTTCTCCGACAGGGACTGTCGAGTTTCTCTTTTTGTCTCGGCTTCTCAGCATCCGCATTCCCTCACGTCAGACATTAATTCAATCCAGAAACCCCTTTGGGGAAAGGATTTCTGTTTGGGGAACATTTTCCTGACCCCATTAAAAGCGGACGGTTTCAAAGCCAAGAACGGGCAGCAAACACACCGCCCCTGGGTGGGCTCGAACCACCAACCTTTCGGTTAACAGCCGAACGCGCTAACCAATTGCGCCACAGAGGCACGTGCGAGTGTGGGCTGCACCATCGCTTAGGGGAGGCTGTTAGTGAGTTCATAATTCAGCCGGCCCCACCGAGAATTACAATTGTCGTCCATCAGTTTTACTTTTACATAATAAAGCCTGGGACATTCATTGTGGAGACACCGGGGACAGTCTGCAGACACATCCATGTCACGAGGAACTAGCTTTGTGCTCCGGGGCCGTCGCCCTTCCAGCCTTTCAGTGTTTTGCCTGTTCCCGAGTTCTCTCATTGGCTCGGAGGAGAGAAGGGGTTTGAATTCCTGATGTGCAGGAACGACAATTCTTTCAATGTCTCAGATCAGTTCATACCCCGAGAACATCAGAGTCAATCTCCCGGCCTCTACAACAAGAGGACGTTGTCTGGACTGTCTCTGGACAATCGTTAGGATGAATGTAGATTGGTAAATGTATTTGGTGACAGTTCTGTTCTAGCCCTGTGAGCGAAACGTGGATCTGAAGGAATAAAAGGGTCATTACCAACATCGATCTGAAATTGGATACGTGACAAGAAACAGAGCCATCACTAACAGTTTGCTTTTGAACTGGAGAAGGTTTCTCGTGAAATTAGCTTGAGGCTCGAGGTATGCAAGGTCAACATAACTTAGGTAAAACACGCAAACACTTGCCTCTTTAGCAGACAGTGAAAGGATTACAAGACGCAAATTAAACATTTTCGACAAGTGATACAGGGGACTGGGAAGATAAGTATTATAAACTGTGAACACCAATGTTCTGGAGCACAATACTTACATTCAAAGACCGAAAACATCCAGGTCCTGATTAATCAGATTGCATTGTGGTACTTTTCTGCAAAACTTCCACTTGTAATGTCCTACAAAAGAGTGACAAAACCCATCCCTGTCAGCCCAGGATAGAAAATCCGAAGGGATGAACGTTTGCTTATTTTCTGAAGACTCACAAAGCCAAGACTGGGTTTTGGTGATTGTTTCCTTTCCACTCCCAGGAGCCGCAGTGGTTGGGGCGGTGGGTTGGGAAAAGTAAAACGTGCCCGTCAGCAGCGTGTGGGGTTATTTCAGCTTCCTCTCATCTGACAACGCTGTGACTTGACTCCGATGTTCTCAGAGATATTTATTGACGCGAGACAATGAGAAGATTCTCATTCCCGCAGATCGGGAATTCAAACCGTTTGCCGG
This sequence comes from Hemiscyllium ocellatum, assembly GCF_020745735.1. Taxonomy (NCBI): domain Eukaryota; kingdom Metazoa; phylum Chordata; class Chondrichthyes; order Orectolobiformes; family Hemiscylliidae; genus Hemiscyllium; species Hemiscyllium ocellatum. The sequence goes on from NW_026867515.1 coordinate 1,208,935, forward strand.
CTTCAGGACAATGAGAAAGATTAATTGGGGTGTGTGAAGAAGCTGTGAGCTGCATTTCAAACAGTTAGGTGGACTCAGATGCGTCATCCATTGCGCCCCGGCCCTTTGCGTATCTTACGCCACCATGCTGCAGAGTTCTGACGTTAACACGGACATGCGCAGCAATGGGAACAGTCACAAGGTCAACAACCAAAGATAATCAGTGTCACTGCTTCCCTTCCACAGTCACAACTTTGTGAAGCAGTATCTTTCACTGGCAAAGGAAACACCCTTGTCCTCAGGTGCCTGCTTCATTTCGATCACGATTTCCAGCCCCTCACTGTTCTAGTCTCATTTCCAAACACTTGGCTCATAGCCTCAAAAGAAGCTCTGCGTGTATCTGCTTGTTCCACTCGAACAGGCAGTGGGTTACAGTTTCCCACCACTCCCAATGTGAGTGAAATATTTTTCCCCCTCCACTGATTTGAATCTTAAAGAAGAAGCCGGGGAGCAAGCTCCCTTTCTTTTCGGCGACATTTCTCATTTTGTAGTCGGCGGGGTCCACACCTGTGTGGGGAAAGCGCAATGGATTTCAAGTCCATCGCATTAACCACTCCGCCCACGAATACAGAACCACACTGACAGCTTCACTTCCCAGGTCTGTCTGCCTGTGGAGCAGAGAAAGAGTGAATTATCGCAGAGTTTGTTTGAATCCAATCATTTCACAGTGATTCGAAAGGGTTAAATATCTGCACACGGCGAGTCTAGGTGTTTCATCGCAAAAGATGAAATGAACTTTCAGTCAAAAACAAAACACGAGACTGCAGGAGGAACTGAGAAGGTCAGGCAACATCGGTGGAATGAGAATCAGAGACAGCGTTTCAGAATTCCGTTTTCTCCGACAGGGACTGTCGAGTTTCTCTTTTTGTCTCGGCTTCTCAGCATCCGCATTCCCTCACGTCAGACATTAATTCAATCCAGAAACCCCTTTGGGGAAAGGATTTCTGTTTGGGGAACATTTTCCTGACCCCATTAAAAGCGGACGGTTTCAAAGCCAAGAACGGGCAGCAAACACACCGCCCCTGGGTGGGCTCGAACCACCAACCTTTCGGTTAACAGCCGAACGCGCTAACCAATTGCGCCACAGAGGCACGTGCGAGTGTGGGCTGCACCATCGCTTAGGGGAGGCTGTTAGTGAGTTCATAATTCAGCCGGCCCCACCGAGAATTACAATTGTCGTCCATCAGTTTTACTTTTACATAATAAAGCCTGGGACATTCATTGTGGAGACACCGGGGACAGTCTGCAGACACATCCATGTCACGAGGAACTAGCTTTGTGCTCCGGGGCCGTCGCCCTTCCAGCCTTTCAGTGTTTTGCCTGTTCCCGAGTTCTCTCATTGGCTCGGAGGAGAGAAGGGGTTTGAATTCCTGATGTGCAGGAACGACAATTCTTTCAATGTCTCAGATCAGTTCATACCCCGAGAACATCAGAGTCAATCTCCCGGCCTCTACAACAAGAGGACGTTGTCTGGACTGTCTCTGGACAATCGTTAGGATGAATGTAGATTGGTAAATGTATTTGGTGACAGTTCTGTTCTAGCCCTGTGAGCGAAACGTGGATCTGAAGGAATAAAAGGGTCATTACCAACATCGATCTGAAATTGGATACGTGACAAGAAACAGAGCCATCACTAACAGTTTGCTTTTGAACTGGAGAAGGTTTCTCGTGAAATTAGCTTGAGGCTCGAGGTATGCAAGGTCAACATAACTTAGGTAAAACACGCAAACACTTGCCTCTTTAGCAGACAGTGAAAGGATTACAAGACGCAAATTAAACATTTTCGACAAGTGATACAGGGGACTGGGAAGATAAGTATTATAAACTGTGAACACCAATGTTCTGGAGCACAATACTTACATTCAAAGACCGAAAACATCCAGGTCCTGATTAATCAGATTGCATTGTGGTACTTTTCTGCAAAACTTCCACTTGTAATGTCCTACAAAAGAGTGACAAAACCCATCCCTGTCAGCCCAGGATAGAAAATCCGAAGGGATGAACGTTTGCTTATTTTCTGAAGACTCACAAAGCCAAGACTGGGTTTTGGTGATTGTTTCCTTTCCACTCCCAGGAGCCGCAGTGGTTGGGGCGGTGGGTTGGGAAAAGTAAAACGTGCCCGTCAGCAGCGTGTGGGGTTATTTCAGCTTCCTCTCATCTGACAACGCTGTGACTTGACTCCGATGTTCTCAGAGATATTTATTGACGCGAGACAATGAGAAGATTCTCATTCCCGCAGATCGGGAATTCAAACCGTTTGCCGGCTTCAGGACAATGAGAAAGATTAATTGGGGTGTGTGAAGAAGCTGTGAGCTGCATTTCAAACAGTTAGGTGGACTCAGATGCGTCATCCATTGCGCCCCGGCCCTTTGCGTATCTTACGCCACCATGCTGCAGAGTTCTGACGTTAACACGGACATGCGCAGCAATGGGAACAGTCACAAGGTCAACAACCAAAGATAATCAGTGTCACTGCTTCCCTTCCACAGTCACAACTTTGTGAAGCAGTATCTTTCACTGGCAAAGGAAACACCCTTGTCCTCAGGTGCCTGCTTCATTTCGATCACGATTTCCAGCCCCTCACTGTTCTAGTCTCATTTCCAAACACTTGGCTCATAGCCTCAAAAGAAGCTCTGCGTGTATCTGCTTGTTCCACTCGAACAGGCAGTGGGTTACAGTTTCCCACCACTCCCAATGTGAGTGAAATATTTTCCCCCCTCCAGTGATTTGAATCTTAAAGAAGAAGCCGGGGAGCAAGCTCCCTTTCTTTTCGGCGACATTTCACATTTTGTAGTCGGCGGGGTTCACACCTGCGTGGGGAAAGCGCAATGGATTTCAAGTCCATCGCATTAACCACTCGGCCCACGAATACAGAACCACACTGACAGCTTCACTTCCCAGGTCTGTCTGCCTGTGGAGCAGAGAAAGAGTGAATTATCGCAGAGTTTGTTTGAATCCAATCATTTCACAGTGATTCGAAAGGGTTAAATATCTGCACACGGCGAGTCTAGGTGTTTCATCGCAAAAGATGAAATGAACTTTCAGTCAAAAACAAAACACGAGACTGCAGGAGGAACTGAGAAGGTCAGGCAACATCGGTGGAATGAGAATCAGAGACAGCGTTTCAGAATTCCGTTTTCTCCGACAGGGACTGTCGAGTTTCTCTTTTTGTCTCGGCTTCTCAGCATCCGCATTCCCTCACGTCAGACATTAATTCAATCCAGAAACCCCTTTGGGGAAAGGATTTCTGTTTGGGGAACATTTTCCTGACCCCATTAAAAGCGGACGGTTTCAAAGCCAAGAACGGGCAGCAAACACACCGCCCCTGGGTGGGCTCGAACCACCAACCTTTCGGTTAACAGCCGAACGCGCTAACCAATTGCGCCACAGAGGCACGTGCGAGTGTGGGCTGCACCATCGCTTAGGGGAGGCTGTTAGTGAGTTCATAATTCAGCCGGCCCCACCGAGAATTACAATTGTCGTCCATCAGTTTTACTTTTACATAATAAAGCCTGGGACATTCATTGTGGAGACACCGGGGACAGTCTGCAGACACATCCATGTCACGAGGAACTAGCTTTGTGCTCCGGGGCCGTCGCCCTTCCAGCCTTTCAGTGTTTTGCCTGTTCCCGAGTTCTCTCATTGGCTCGGAGGAGAGAAGGGGTTTGAATTCCTGATGTGCAGGAACGACAATTCTTTCAATGTCTCAGATCAGTTCATACCCCGAGAACATCAGAGTCAATCTCCCGGCCTCTACAACAAGAGGACGTTGTCTGGACTGTCTCTGGACAATCGTTAGGATGAATGTAAATTGGTAAATGTATTTGGTGACAGTTCTGTTCTAGCCCTGTGGATCTAGCGAAACGTGGATCTGAAGGAATAAAAGGGTCATTAACAACATCGATCTGAAATTGGATACGTGACAAGAAACAGAGCCATCACTAACAGTTTGCTTTTGAACTGGAGAAGGTTTCTCGTGAAATTAGCTTGAGGCTCGAGGTATGCAAGGTCAACATAACTTAGGTAAAACACGCAAACACTTGCCTCTTTAGCAGACAGTGAAAGGATTACAAGACGCAAATTAAACATTTTCGACAAGTGATACAGGGGACTGGGAAGATAAGTATTATAAACTGTGAACACCAATGTTCTGGAGCACAATACTTACATTCAAAGACCGAAAACATCCAGGTCCTGATTAATCAGATTGCATTGTGGTACTTTTCTGCAAAACTTCCACTTGTAATGTCCTACAAAAGAGTGACAAAACCCATCCCTGTCAGCCCAGGATAGAAAATCCGAAGGGATGAACGTTTGCTTATTTTCTGAAGACTCACAAAGCCAAGACTGGGTTTTGGTGATTGTTTCCTTTCCACTCCCAGGAGCCGCAGTGGTTGGGGCGGTGGGTTGGGAAAAGTAAAACGTGCCCGTCAGCAGCGTGTGGGGTTATTTCAGCTTCCTCTCATCTGACAACGCTGTGACTTGACTCCGATGTTCTCAGAGATATTTATTGACGCGAGACAATGAGAAGATTCTCATTCCCGCAGATCGGGAATTCAAACCGTTTGCCGGCTTCAGGACAATGAGAAAGATTAATTGGGGTGTGTGAAGAAGCTGTGAGCTGCATTTCAAACAGTTAGGTGGACTCAGATGCGTCATCCATTGCGCCCCGGCCCTTTGCGTATCTTACGCCACCATGCTGCAGAGTTCTGACGTTAACACGGACATGCGCAGCAATGGGAACAGTCACAAGGTCAACAACCAAAGATAATCAGTGTCACTGCTTCCCTTCCACAGTCACAACTTTGTGAAGCAGTATCTTTCACTGGCAAAGGAAACACCCTTGTCCTCAGGTGCCTGCTTCATTTCGATCACGATTTCCAGCCCCTCACTGTTCTAGTCTCATTTCCAAACACTTGGCTCATAGCCTCAAAAGAAGCTCTGCGTGTATCTGCTTGTTCCACTCGAACAGGCAGTGGGTTACAGTTTCCCACCACTCCCAATGTGAGTGAAATATTTTTCCCCCTCCACTGATTTGAATCTTAAAGAAGAAGCCGGGGAGCAAGCTCCCTTTCTTTTCGGCGACATTTCTCATTTTGTAGTCGGCGGGGTCCACACCTGCGTGGGGAAAGCGCAATGGATTTCAAGTCCATCGCATTAACCACTCGGCCCACGAATACAGAACCACACTGACAGCTTCACTTCCCAGGTCTGTCTGCCTGTGGAGCAGAGAAAGAGTGAATTATCGCAGAGTTTGTTTGAATCCAATCATTTCACAGTGATTCGAAAGGGTTAAATATCTGCACACGGCGAGTCTAGGTGTTTCATCGCAAAAGATGAAATGAACTTTCAGTCAAAAACAAAACACGAGACTGCAGGAGGAACTGAGAAGGTCAGGCAACATCGGTGGAATGAGAATCAGAGACAGCGTTTCAGAATTCCGTTTTCTCCGACAGGGACTGTCGAGTTTCTCTTTTTGTCTCGGCTTCTCAGCATCCGCATTCCCTCACGTCAGACATTAATTCAATCCAGAAACCCCTTTGGGGAAAGGATTTCTGTTTGGGGAACATTTTCCTGACCCCATTAAAAGCGGACGGTTTCAAAGCCAAGAACGGGCAGCAAACACACCGCCCCTGGGTGGGCTCGAACCACCAACCTTTCGGTTAACAGCCGAACGCGCTAACCAATTGCGCCACAGAGGCAGGAGCGAGTGTGGGCTGCACCATCGCTTAGGGGAGGCTGTTAGTGAGTTCATAATTCAGCCGGCCCCGCCGAGAATTACAATTGTCGTCTATCAGTTTTACTTTTACATAATAAAGCCTGGGACATTCATTGTGGAGACACCGGGGACAGTCTGCAGACACATCCATGTCACGAGGAACTAGCTTTGTGCTCCGGGGCCGTCGCCCTTCCAGCCTTTCAGTGTTTTGCCTGTTACCGAGTTCTCTCATTGGCTCGGAGGAGAAAAGGGGTTTGAATTCCTGATGTGCAGGAACGACAATTCTTTCAATGTCTCAGATCAGTTCATACCCCGAGAACATCAGAGTCAATCTCCCGGCCTCTACAACAAGAGGACGTTGTCTGGACTGTCTCTGGACAATCGTTAGGATGAATGTAAATTGGTAAATGTATTTGGTGACAGTTCTGTTCTAGCCCTGTGGATCTAGCGAAACGTGGATCTGAAGGAATAAAAGGGTCATTAACAACATCGATCTGAAATTGGATACGTGACAAGAAACAGAGCCATCACTAACAGTTTGCTTTTGAACTGGAGAAGGTTTCTCGTGAAATTAGCTTGAGGCTCGAGGTATGCAAGGTCAACATAACTTAGGTAAAACACGCAAACACTTGCCTCTTTAGCAGACAGTGAAAGGATTACAAGACGCAAATTAAACATTTTCGACAAGTGATACAGGGGACTGGGAAGATAAGTATTATAAACTGTGAACACCAATGTTCTGGAGCACAATACTTACATTCAAAGACCGAAAACATCCAGGTCCTGATTAATCAGATTGCATTGTGGTACTTTTCTGCAAAACTTCCACTTGTAATGTCCTACAAAAGAGTGACAAAACCCATCCCTGTCAGCCCAGGATAGAAAATCCGAAGGGATGAACGTTTGCTTATTTTCTGAAGACTCACAAAGCCAAGACTGGGTTTTGGTGATTGTTTCCTTTCCACTCCCAGGAGCCGCAGTGGTTGGGGCGGTGGGTTGGGAAAAGTAAAACGTGCCCGTCAGCAGCGTGTGGGGTTATTTCAGCTTCCTCTCATCTGACAACGCTGTGACTTGACTCCGATGTTCTCAGAGATATTTATTGACGCGAGACAATGAGAAGATTCTCATTCCCGCAGATCGGGAATTCAAACCGTTTGCCGGCTTCAGGACAATGAGAAAGATTAATTGGGGTGTGTGAAGAAGCTGTGAGCTGCATTTCAAACAGTTAGGTGGACTCAGATGCGTCATCCATTGCGCCCCGGCCCTTTGCGTATCTTACGCCACCATGCTGCAGAGTTCTGACGTTAACACGGACATGCGCAGCAATGGGAACAGTCACAAGGTCAACAACCAAAGATAATCAGTGTCACTGCTTCCCTTCCACAGTCACAACTTTGTGAAGCAGTATCTTTCACTGGCAAAGGAAACACCCTTGTCCTCAGGTGCCTGCTTCATTTCGATCACGATTTCCAGCCCCTCACTGTTCTAGTCTCATTTCCAAACACTTGGCTCATAGCCTCAAAAGAAGCTCTGCGTGTATCTGCTTGTTCCACTCGAACAGGCAGTGGGTTACAGTTTCCCACCACTCCCAATGTGAGTGAAATATTTTTCCCCCTCCACTGATTTGAATCTTAAAGAAGAAGCCGGGGAGCAAGCTCCCTTTCTTTTCGGCGACATTTCTCATTTTGTAGTCGGCGGGGTCCACACCTGTGTGGGGAAAGCGCAATGGATTTCAAGTCCATCGCATTAACCACTCCGCCCACGAATACAGAACCACACTGACAGCTTCACTTCCCAGGTCTGTCTGCCTGTGGAGCAGAGAAAGAGTGAATTATCGCAGAGTTTGTTTGAATCCAATCATTTCACAGTGATTCGAAAGGGTTAAATATCTGCACACGGCGAGTCTAGGTGTTTCATCGCAAAAGATGAAATGAACTTTCAGTCAAAAACAAAACACGAGACTGCAGGAGGAACTGAGAAGGTCAGGCAACATCGGTGGAATGAGAATCAGAGACAGCGTTTCAGAATTCCGTTTTCTCCGACAGGGACTGTCGAGTTTCTCTTTTTGTCTCGGCTTCTCAGCATCCGCATTCCCTCACGTCAGACATTAATTCAATCCAGAAACCCCTTTGGGGAAAGGATTTCTGTTTGGGGAACATTTTCCTGACCCCATTAAAAGCGGACGGTTCCAAAGCCAAGAACGGGCAGCAAACACACCGCCCCTGGGTGGGCTCGAACCACCAACCTTTCGGTTAACAGCCGAACGCGCTAACCAATTGCGCCACAGAGGCAGGAGCGAGTGTGGGCTGCACCATCGCTTAGGGGAGGCTGTTAGTGAGTTCATAATTCAGCCGGCCCCGCCGAGAATTACAATTGTCGTCTATCAGTTTTACTTTTACATAATAAAGCCTGGGACATTCATTGTGGAGACACCGGGGACAGTCTGCAGACACATCCATGTCACGAGGAACTAGCTTTGTGCTCCGGGGCCGTCGCCCTTCCAGCCTTTCAGTGTTTTGCCTGTTACCGAGTTCTCTCATTGGCTCGGAGGAGAAAAGGGGTTTGAATTCCTGATGTGCAGGAACGACAATTCTTTCAATGTCTCAGATCAGTTCATACCCCGAGAACATCAGAGTCAATCTCCCGGCCTCTACAACAAGAGGACGTTGTCTGGACTGTCTCTGGACAATCGTTAGGATGAATGTAAATTGGTAAATGTATTTGGTGACAGTTCTGTTCTAGCCCTGTGGATCTAGCGAAACGTGGATCTGAAGGAATAAAAGGGTCATTAACAACATCGATCTGAAATTGGATACGTGACAAGAAACAGAGCCATCACTAACAGTTTGCTTTTGAACTGGAGAAGGTTTCTCGTGAAATTAGCTTGAGGCTCGAGGTATGCAAGGTCAACATAACTTAGGTAAAACACGCAAACACTTGCCTCTTTAGCAGACAGTGAAAGGATTACAAGACGCAAATTAAACATTTTCGACAAGTGATACAGGGGACTGGGAAGATAAGTATTATAAACTGTGAACACCAATGTTCTGGAGCACAATACTTACATTCAAAGACCGAAAACATCCAGGTCCTGATTAATCAGATTGCATTGTGGTACTTTTCTGCAAAACTTCCACTTGTAATGTCCTACAAAAGAGTGACAAAACCCATCCCTGTCAGCCCAGGATAGAAAATCCGAAGGGATGAACGTTTGCTTATTTTCTGAAGACTCACAAAGCCAAGACTGGGTTTTGGTGATTGTTTCCTTTCCACTCCCAGGAGCCGCAGTGGTTGGGGCGGTGGGTTGGGAAAAGTAAAACGTGCCCGTCAGCAGCGTGTGGGGTTATTTCAGCTTCCTCTCATCTGACAACGCTGTGACTTGACTCCGATGTTCTCAGAGATATTTATTGACGCGAGACAATGAGAAGATTCTCATTCCCGCAGATCGGGAATTCAAACCGTTTGCCGGCTTCAGGACAATGAGAAAGATTAATTGGGGTGTGTGAAGAAGCTGTGAGCTGCATTTCAAACAGTTAGGTGGACTCAGATGCGTCATCCATTGCGCCCCGGCCCTTTGCGTATCTTACGCCACCATGCTGCAGAGTTCTGACGTTAACACGGACATGCGCAGCAATGGGAACAGTCACAAGGTCAACAACCAAAGATAATCAGTGTCACTGCTTCCCTTCCACAGTCACAACTTTGTGAAGCAGTATCTTTCACTGGCAAAGGAAACACCCTTGTCCTCAGGTGCCTGCTTCATTTCGATCACGATTTCCAGCCCCTCACTGTTCTAGTCTCATTTCCAAACACTTGGCTCATAGCCTCAAAAGAAGCTCTGCGTGTATCTGCTTGTTCCACTCGAACAGGCAGTGGGTTACAGTTTCCCACCACTCCCAATGTGAGTGAAATATTTTTCCCCCTCCACTGATTTGAATCTTAAAGAAGAAGCCGGGGAGCAAGCTCCCTTTCTTTTCGGCGACATTTCTCATTTTGTAGTCGGCGGGGTCCACACCTGCGTGGGGAAAGCGCAATGGATTTCAAGTCCATCGCATTAACCACTCGGCCCACGAATACAGAACCACACTGACAGCTTCACTTCCCAGGTCTGTCTGCCTGTGGAGCAGAGAAAGAGTGAATTATCGCAGAGTTTGTTTGAATCCAATCATTTCACAGTGATTCGAAAGGGTTAAATATCTGCACACGGCGAGTCTAGGTGTTTCATCGCAAAAGATGAAATGAACTTTCAGTCAAAAACAAAACACGAGACTGCAGGAGGAACTGAGAAGGTCAGGCAACATCGGTGGAATGAGAATCAGAGACAGCGTTTCAGAATTCCGTTTTCTCCGACAGGGACTGTCGAGTTTCTTTTTTGTCTCGGCTTCTCAGCATCCGCATTCCCTCACGTCAGACATTAATTCAATCCAGAAACCCCTTTGGGGAAAGGATTTCTGTTTGGGGAACATTTTCCTGACCCCATTAAAAGCGGACGGTTTCAAAGCCAAGAACGGGCAGCAAACACACCGCCCCTGGGTGGGCTCGAACCACCAACCTTTCGGTTAACAGCCGAACGCGCTAACCAATTGCGCCACAGAGGCACGTGTGAGTGTGGGCTGCACCATCGCTTAGGGGAGGCTGTTAGTGAGTTCATAATTCAGCCGGCCCCACCGAGAATTACAATTGTCGTCCATCAGTTTTACTTTTACATAATAAAGCCTGGGACATTCATTGTGGAGACACCGGGGACAGTCTGCAGACACATCCATGTCACGAGGAACTAGCTTTGTGCTCCGGGGCCGTCGCCCTTCCAGCCTTTCAGTGTTTTGCCTGTTCCCGAGTTCTCTCATTGGCTCGGAGGAGAGAAGGGGTTTGAATTCCTGATGTGCAGGAACGACAATTCTTTCAATGTCTCAGATCAGTTCATACCCCGAGAACATCAGAGTCAATCTCCCGGCCTCTACAACAAGAGGACGTTGTCTGGACTGTCTCTGGACAATCGTTAGGATGAATGTAGATTGGTAAATGTATTTGGTGACAGTTCTGTTCTAGCCCTGTGGATCTAGCGAAACGTGGATCTGAAGGAATAAAAGGGTCATTACCAACATCGATCTGAAATTGGATACGTGACAAGAAACAGAGCCATCACTAACAGTTTGCTTTTGAACTGGAGAAGGTTTCTCGTGAAATTAGCTTGAGGCTCGAGGTATGCAAGGTCAACATAACTTAGGTAAAACACGCAAACACTTGCCTCTTTAGCAGACAGTGAAAGGATTACAAGACGCAAATTAAACATTTTCGACAAGTGATACAGGGGACTGGGAAGATAAGTATTATAAACTGTGAACACCAATGTTCTGGAGCACAATACTTACATTCAAAGACCGAAAACATCCAGGTCCTGATTAATCAGATTGCATTGTGGTACTTTTCTGCAAAACTTCCACTTGTAATGTCCTACAAAAGAGTGACAAAACCCATCCCTGTCAGCCCAGGATAGAAAATCCGAAGGGATGAACGTTTGCTTATTTTCTGAAGACTCACAAAGCCAAGACTGGGTTTTGGTGATTGTTTCCTTTCCACTCCCAGGAGCCGCAGTGGTTGGGGCGGTGGGTTGGGAAAAGTAAAACGTGCCCGTCAGCAGCGTGTGGGGTTATTTCAGCTTCCTCTCATCTGACAACGCTGTGACTTGACTCCGATGTTCTCAGAGATATTTATTGACGCGAGACAATGAGAAGATTCTCATTCCCGCAGATCGGGAATTCAAACCGTTTGCCGGCTTCAGGACAATGAGAAAGATTAATTGGGGTGTGTGAAGAAGCTGTGAGCTGCATTTCAAACAGTTAGGTGGACTCAGATGCGTCATCCATTGCGCCCCGGCCCTTTGCGTATCTTACGCCACCATGCTGCAGAGTTCTGACGTTAACACGGACATGCGCAGCAATGGGAACAGTCACAAGGTCAACAACCAAAGATAATCAGTGTCACTGCTTCCCTTCCACAGTCACAACTTTGTGAAGCAGTATCTTTCACTGGCAAAGGAAACACCCTTGTCCTCAGGTGCCTGCTTCATTTCGATCACGATTTCCAGCCCCTCACTGTTCTAGTCTCATTTCCAAACACTTGGCTCATAGCCTCAAAAGAAGCTCTGCGTGTATCTGCTTGTTCCACTCGAACAGGCAGTGGGTTACAGTTTCCCACCACTCCCAATGTGAGTGAAATATTTTTCCCCCTCCACTGATTTGAATCTTAAAGAAGAAGCCGGGGAGCAAGCTCCCTTTCTTTTCGGCGACATTTCTCATTTTGTAGTCGGCGGGGTTCACACCTGCGTGGGGAAAGCGCAATGGATTTCAAGTCCATCGCATTAACCACTCCGCCCACGAATACAGAACCACACTGACAGCTTCACTTCCCAGGTCTGTCTGCCTGTGGAGCAGAGAAAGAGTGAATTATCGCAGAGTTTGTTTGAATCCAATCATTTCACAGTGATTCGAAAGGGTTAAATATCTGCACACGGCGAGTCTAGGTGTTTCATCGCAAAAGATGAAATGAACTTTCAGTCAAAAACAAAACACGAGACTGCAGGAGGAACTGAGAAGGTCAGGCAACATCGGTGGAATGAGAATCAGAGACAGCGTTTCAGAATTCAGTTTTCTCCGACAGGGACTGTCGAGTTTCTTTTTTGTCTCGGCTTCTCAGCATCCGCATTCCCTCACGTCAGACATTAATTCAAACCAGAAACCCCTTTGGGGAAAAGATTTCTGTTTGGGGAACATTTTCCTGACCCCATTAAAAGCGGACGGTTTCAAAGCCAAGAACGGGCAGCAAACACACCGCCCCTGGGTGGGCTCGAACCACCAACCTTTCGGTTAACAGCCGAACGCGCTAACCAATTGCGCCACAGAGGCACGTGCGAGTGTGGGCCGCACCATCGCTTAGGGGAGGCTGTTAGTGAGTTCATAATTCAGCCGGCCCCACCGAGAATTACAATTGTCGTCTATCAGTTTTACTTTTACATAATAAAGCCTGGGACATTCATTGTGGAGACACCGGGGACAGTCTGCAGACACATCCATGTCACGAGGAACTAGCTTTGTGCTCCGGGGCCGTCGCCCTTCCAGCCTTTCAGTGTTTTGCCTGTTCCCGAGTTCTCTCATTGGCTCGGAGGAGAGAAGGGGTTTGAATTCCTGATGTGCAGGAACGACGATTCTTTCAATGTCTCAGATCAGTTCATACCCCGAGGACATCAGAGTCAACCTCCCGGCCTCTACAACAAGGGGTCGATGTCTGGACTGTCTCTGGACAATCGGTAGGATGAATGTAGATTGGTAAATGTATTTGGTGACAGTTCTGTTCTAGCCCTGTGAGCGAAACGTGGATCTGAAGGAATAAAAGGGTCATTAACAACATCGATCTGAAATTGGATACGTGACAAGAAACAGAGCCATCACTAACAGTTTGCTTTTGAACTGGAGAAGGTTTCTCGTGAAATTAGCTGGAGGCTCGAGGTATGCAAGGTCAACATAACTTAGGGAAAACACGCAAACACTTGCCTCTTTAGCAGACAGTGAAAGGATTACAAGACGCAAATTAAACATTTTCGACAAGTGATACAGGGGACTGGGAAGATAAGTAATATAAACTGTGAACACCAAAGTTCTGGAGTACAACACACACATTCAAAGACTGAAAATATCCAGGTCCTGATTAATCAGATTGCATTGTGGTGCTCTTCTGCAAAACTTCCACTTGTAATGTCCTACAAAAGAGTGACAAAGCTCAGGATAGAAAATCTGAAGGGATGAACGTTGGCTTATTTTCTGAAGATTCACAAAGCTAAGACTGGGTTTTAGTGATTGTTTCCTTTCCACTCCCAGGAGCCGCAGTGGGGGAGAAAAACACCATCTGATTCACTCCTGTCCCTTTTTAGTGAAGGAAACTGCCGTTGCAGGAAAGGGTCCACTCAGTCATCCCAGCTGCATGCTTTACCTGGCTGTACCAGGGATTCAGTAACAAACGGACATTTCACCTGACCAACAAAGAAAGTGGGGTCGGGGGGCTGGGTGCACTTTGAGCTGGAGGTGTTTTCTTTTAAAAGCACTTATTGTATACCTTTTTTCCTGGGGAATTCTGAAGCTGTAATAAAATAAGGTCGTAGTAAAGGTTACCTGAACATACCGCCAGGTTCAGACTCTGCGAGGTCCAACAGGTTTTTGTTTTAAAGCTGCTCATTTCTTTCAGCCTCCAGCACTAGTGTCATGTCTCAGAAGGATCAGTGAATGAGTAGCTAATCTTGTTAGAAATTGTATATTTTTCAGGACTACAGGTTCATTGTTTCATTTGCATTGCAAAGTTTACTGGCAACAGTTTGAGGTGTGGGCTGTATTCACTGGAAATAAAGTTTTAAAATCTCACAAACACCAGGGTATAGTCCAACAGATTTATTTGGAGGCACTGGGTTTCGAAGTGCTGCTCCTTCATCAGGTAGCTGTGGAGTAGGATCACAAGGCACAGAATATAGTGCAAAAAGATTATAGTGTCATGCAACATAAGTGATGAATTGAAGAAACCTAGATTTCTGTTAAATCATTCATCTTTCAAAATGGATTGCAGATTTCGGCTAATTAATCTGTACATTCCAGAACTTCTTTTAAGTCACGTTTTCCAGGAAACTTAATGTTTTATAAAAGGAGGTAGCACCTCACGTCAAACAATGCATGAAAGCTGTGAGGTTAGAGTCTGTCTGTAACCCAATCTTGAGTCAGACTGGTTCTACTTCCAAATATATAATCCTGCAAATGCAAATTCACTCCAAATGCGTGAGTGCGTGCATGAGAGAGAGAGTGTGTGTGTAAGTGCGTGTGCATGCTGGGTAAAGTGTGTGTGTGAGATGGAATATAATCATGTGCGAAGATGTATGCATTGGTGTGAGTGGAGGGACATATTATTGTGTGTCTGAGAGAGAGCATGTCTTCCGGAAAGGCTCTGCACGAGCGTGTGAGTGTGTAAGTGTGTGTGTGTGTGAGTGAGAGAGAGAGAGAGAGAGCATAACAGTGAAGTGGGGTTACCTGTCATGTGACATGAACCCAAGGTCGCGGTTGAGGCCATCCTCCTGGTTTGCCAAACTGGCTATTAGCCTTTGCTGGGCCACTAAAAGTGATTAAGCAGTTACACAACACACATGGGAGAGGGCAGGGTGGGACTTGTCTTTCGATTTGCAGAAGGTGGGACGTTCTGGGCGCTGGAAACTAGGGAAAACACACACTGGAGGACCTTCGGCACAGAGAGATGGAGCTGGAAGCCAGGCTGGAGACACGTTGGGGGAATCACTGTGGATACAGGCCGTTTGGCCCACCAAGTCCATACTGACACTCGGAAGAACATACCCCACCCCCGACCCACCCGATAACCCCCACAGCTTATCCCTGAATTTCGAACGCCCAATCCATTCTAGCCAGTACATTTTTGGAACATGGAAGGAAAACCAAGCACCCAGAGGAAACCCACGTAGACAGGGAGTGGGGGAGGGGTAGGAAAGGGCAAAATCCACACTGTCACCATGAGGGTGGGTTCAAACCCAGGTCCCTGGCGCTGTAAGGAATCCCCTCTCCAGCACTCGGCAACCGATTGGCTTCTGCCCAATCCTGGTGACACTCCAGTCAGTTTGAGGAAATCAATTTGCTTCCATAGAGTTTCCACGGGGCAGGGGTCGTTGTTACCCGCCAGATTCAACAATCCAATGAAAGGCTCGTCTACAGCGAGAACACTAGTCCACATTTCGCCAAAGAATTAAAGTTCTCACTGCAATTAGAGCCCTTGAGCACTCCCACGCAGGCTGCGTGTATTCATGGGGATTCTCAATGCATGTTGATATTCGAAATTCCCCAATCCTGGGAAAAAAGATTGAGTGCATTCACCCTCTCCATGCCTCTCAGGATCTCTTCACCTCTATAAGCCCGCCCCAACCACCCGAGGCTCTTATGCTCGAAACAAATACGTCTTAGCTTGTCCAACCTCTCCCTGTTACTCAGACCTTGAGTCCTGGTTTCTTGTAAACGTCTTCTGCACTCTTTTCAAGTTTAATAACATCCTTTTTCGCAAGGTGATCAAAACGAATCACAATACTCCAAGTGCGGCCTCACCAACATCCTGATTAACTGCAACATAACTTGTCAACTTCTATACTCAATGCCCTGACTGATGAAGGCCAGTGAGGCTTAAGCCTTCTTCACTGCCCTGTCTACCTATGTTGTTGGACATATCGGATCTGCTCCAAACTGGATAATCTAACTGATGTGACAGGAAACCGCTTCCTTTCTTGAGACAAGTCTCCCAGAGAGAACTTGCTGGCTGACTGTCTGAACTACTGAACCTCAGTGCCCTACTGCCCTCAGGAGGGGGGTCCACATATTTGCGTAAAGTGGTGCTCGAAATTTTTATCATCTTTGGGATGGATCTCCATTCATTCAGTGCTATGGAGTCATGTAGGCCAGAAACATACCCTTCAGACCAACCAGTCCATGATCCCCAACTAAACTAATGCCCCCTGTCTGCTCTTGGCCTATAACCAGTTTGTTAATAGTTGTGTTTATTTTTTAACTGTAACGATTGGATAAAAAAATTGCTGATAATTGATTTTAGAGTGTTGCGGATTTATTTTTATCACTAGAACAGGTTACACCACTTTTCAGGCTAATTTTACCTAATGTAGGGCAACATGTTCCTCTGGGTGTTTCTGTTTGAGATCTTGAATGCTGCTGTGATGTCCTGCTGAATGCAATGGAGTCAATATTAATCCTAGCCTCACTGTGGCTGTGGGTGAATTGCCTTAATTTGGCTCCTGACTCAGAAACTGCGCAGAGAATCAACTGCTGAAACAATGATTTACACTTTATTGTATGTAGCAACCAAAGATAACCCCCCCGCCCTCAAGTCACCAAGTTCAACCTCACTCCCAACTTGGGGATCACCCAATTGATGGCAGAATTTAACTGACTTTCCACCGACAATATCTGTCTCTGGAAGTGTTCAGGGATTCACTGCAGTGTTGTTCTTCCAAGTACTGCTGCTGCATCTTTCTGGGTTTAAATTCTGGTGGAGATTCCTCACTTTGAAATCTGTGGTGTGATGTTTCTTTAGATTCTAACACCACCTCCCCACATTGCTAGAGACCTCCAGTGTGTAGCATACCTTCTTAGCCTTGAGGTTTAGCTGTCTGCTTGAAACAGACTGTCCTGCAATTAACCTCTTGGTGTCAAGGCCATCCTTCCACAGACAGACTAACTTGTCCTTTTGTCACGAGTTTATTAAAAACTTATCTCATCTGTCCCAGGAAACAGCTTGTTGTTATACATCCTTCTTCCCAGGAATAGTTAACTAGCAGAAATTAGGCCATTCAGCCCATTGAATCTGCTCCACCATTCAATCCTGGCTGATAACTTTCTCATCCCCATTCTCCCTGTAACCCTTGATACTTAAGAATGATTATATGGTGGAGCAGACTCAATGGGCTGAATTGCCTAATTTCTGCTTCTGAGGGCTTATGATTTTGCAGTTTCTCAGTGGCCCTTTTGTTTCTTGGTCCAGAAAGAGTTATTGCTGACTCAGGTAGTTTGGAAAGTTCTGGAGTTTACAGGACCACACCATATTCCTCTCTGCATTGTCCAGGAATAACTATTCCTTCTGAGATATTGGAAATTCCAGAGAAACCTTGGTATCCCTGAATAAAATCGGTTTGTCAGAAAATCTCTGCTGCTACTCTGGAACAGAAGGATTATGGGGAGAAAATTCAGAAATCAGATGTGCAAAGAGACGATGGAGTTCTATTCCAGGATTCTCTCAAGGTAAACTTGAAGGTTGCATCACTAGTTGGGGAGGCAAATGCAATGATGGCATTTATTTTGATCAGACTTGAATATAAAGGCAGGAATGTACTTCTGAGGCTCTGTAAGGCTCTGGTCAAGCCGCATTTGGAGTATTGAACGCAATTTTGGGCCCCATATCTCAGGAAGGATGTACTGGCCCCTTTATTATTAACTATTCAATTCAGCTCATTGAATCAATTCTGCCATTTATTCAGATCACGTTAGCTCTGGTAAACATCAACTCCACTTTCTGGCTATTTCCACATAATCCTCAATTCCCTCACCAGTTAAACAAAAACTGACAGCCTTGAATGTACTTAACGACCCAAGCTCAACAACCCCCTGTAGTAACATGTTCCACAGATTTACTGCCCCCAGTAAAAATTCCTATCTGTCTTCAACATGCAATCTCTCATTTGCAGGTTATTCCCTCTGGTGCTAGACTCACCCACAAAGGTAAACTTTTCCACATCAAGCCTGTCAAGTCTCCTCAGAATCGTTTGTGTGAAAATAAGGTTACCTCTAAATCTTCTCACTTCTAATAAGTATAGGCCCAACCAATTCACTTCTCTTCATATGATATTCTTTTCATCTAGGTCAAACTTCTCTGGACTGCCACCAAAGTCAGTATATCTTTCCTTGGGTAAAGGACCCACCCAGTGTTCAGTTTTGGCCTGACTGTTGCCTGATAGAGGTTCACTATAACCTCCCGACTTTTATACTCTATTTAAAGGTCAACCTCCCATTTGCCTTCCCTATTACTCACTGAACTTGGATGAAGAGATGCATGGGTATGGGCTTCCAAATCCCTCTATTCAACAGCTTTCTCCATTTAACATTCAACACTGTTCCTCCTGGCAAAGTGCACAACCTCTTTTCTCCAAATTCTATTCCATTTGCCATTTGCTTAACCTGTCTATATACCTCTGCAGATATTTCATGTCTTCTCACCACCTGCCTTCCCATCAACCATCTTTTCTTCAATCTTGACAATAATGCATTCACTTTACTTATCCAAGTAAATAATTGTAAATAATACATATTGTAAATAATTTTGGCCCCAGCACTGATCCTGTGGCAAACTACTGATTACAACTTGCTATCCTGAACATGCCCCTTATCCCAATTGTATCATTGGTTAGCCAATCCTCTATCCATGCCTCTTTGCTTATTATTTCATGAGATGTGAATATCATTGGGTCTGCCAACAACCCTTCCCAAACTATCCTTGAAAATGTGGCGCTGACCTGCCACTTAAATTGCTTCACATTATGATTTGGTCTGCAATAATGTTCAGGAGCGAGTTCCAGGTTTTTGATCAATAACAAAGAAGCAATGCGATATATTTCACAGTTGGAATGCTGTGTTCACACTTACCTGCTCTTAGTAGTTGAGGTGATGGCTTGGAAGTGCTTTTGAAGAGCCACCAATTAATCAAGCCAGAATGATAGATTGTGGCCAGAGATTCTGCTTTTTGACTTTCATCATCAATCTACATTCTTTCCAGCCAAGATTTTAGTCTGAAACTGCCACACAATTCCTCCTGTTATAGCTTCAATCAGCTATAATAATATGACGATTCTTGGGATGATTTTTCACACCTGAGTGCAAAATAAATACAGGTCATTGTTTCCAGCTCTGCTGGAACAAAAAAACCCAGCAAATTGGTGGATAATTACAGTTAGTGCAAACAAAGCTAGCGATCGATAAAGACTAACCCTGTTTACTTCAATGGCCAAATTACATTTTGAAAACCAAGTACACTCAGACAACTTGTAAAAGTGGTTCATAGGAGGAGAAATGGGGCATTGAAGAGGAGTGAAATGATTGCTTTTGGTCACCGCCACCATTGTCTGAAAAAGATGTTGAAAGGATTCTTAAAAGGTGGGCAACAAAGTGGAGTGGTATAACATTTCAGACTCCGCAAAGTGTAAGATCACTATCTAGTGGAAGAAGAAGACATTTCTTAATTCTCGAAGAACGGGGGAACAAATGGGAAATAAATCTGAATTGGGAACTCTTTCTTATTAAGGATGTTCCTTCACCACAGTCTTGGTTCAGAGCATAAGTTCTTCATCAGGAATGAAGGTTGGTCCAACGGGGCTGAGAGATAATTGGGAAGGGGATGGGGATGGAGGGGAGGTAGCTGTGAATGAAATAGGTCGATGGAGGTGCTGATTTATCGTGAGAGGTAAGACAGGAGGGTGGAGCGAATAGGTGGGAAGCAAGATGAAAATGTAGGACAGCTCAAGAGACCAATGCCGAGTTGGAAGGTTGGATCTGGGACAAGGCGCGTGGTGTGGGAGTGAGGGTGAGGAGAAATATGGAAACTGGTGAAATCGATATTGATCCCATGTAGTTGCTGGATCCCAAGGCGAAAGATGAAGTGTTCTTCCTACAAGCGTCAGGGAGCTAGAGCTTGGAGGGGGATGCGGCACAGGACTTGCATGCCCTTGACGGATTGGGAGGGGAAGTTAAAGTATTCAGCCACAGGGCGGTGGGGTCGTTTAGGTTTGGGGACT
This sequence comes from Hemiscyllium ocellatum, assembly GCF_020745735.1. Classification (NCBI taxonomy): domain Eukaryota; kingdom Metazoa; phylum Chordata; class Chondrichthyes; order Orectolobiformes; family Hemiscylliidae; genus Hemiscyllium; species Hemiscyllium ocellatum. The sequence goes on from NW_026867515.1 coordinate 1,229,076, forward strand.
TGGAGCTGTATTTTGAAATGTTCTGCAAGTTGGCATCCAGTCTCCCCAATGTGGCAGAGCAATGGACATATAAATAAATCTTATAAACAAATTGTATAAATTTTAGCATGCTGGAGTTATTATCTTTAATGAAGATAACGAAAATATTAATAAAATTGGGTGACTGTTTGAAACGGTTTGTTGGTCAGGCTCAACTCATCCCCTTGAAATGAGACAATGCCATTGATAGCGGTGAACTGCTCTTTTTGCTGTAAAATCACAAGTTATTGATTTATTTTCACAACTTACTGGTATTCACACCTGCACATTCAATGTCAAACTCTGACATCAGAAATGAAATTACACCATTAATTTTGACTGACAATATTCGAACAAACAAATTAGTAGCACACAGTGAATACCAAGCCTGATAAATATGAAATCAAATTTGACCAAAAAAATACACAATCAAGATGGGAGATAATAAATGGGGGAAGGGCAGAAGGCAAGAAATGCAGCATCAAAGAAGGTGCTCCTCCAGGGAATGTATTTTACGAACTACAACTGCTAAATATAAACAAACACTCTGACATGACCCTCCGGTTTTAATGTGAACCAAAGCCCCATACAGTAGGTACCATTTAAATAAGTTAATAGATACAAGCCTTGAGCAAATCCAGCCCCGCTTTTGGAACTCGGAGTTTTCTCCAGCTCCGGGGGGTTGTTGAGCTCCTGGGCTCTAGCTGCCACTGCTCTACTGAAGAAGCTTTGGGAAGCAGATGCAAAGGCAAGATACAGAACAGAGCACCTTTGCCAAGGAAAGCAGCTTATGGAGACATTGAGCAATAGCATCACATGGTCTTGACCCCTCGGTTATGCGCCCAACACACTCATACTGCACTACTCTGCTTCAGTGCTCCCAGTCACCGGATTGTGGATCAGTTTAAAGTCGATCCTCTATCTCTGATAACATCGCTGCACAAGGCAGTGAAGAAAGGTTTAATCACACTAACCTTCATCAGTTAGGGAATTGAGTATAGATGTTGGCAAGATATAGTGTAGTTATATAGAACGTTGATGAGGCTGCACCTGGAATATTGTGATCAGTTTTGGTCTCCTTGGTATCGTGTGATTTCTGACATCTTCAACTCTGGGTTTGTGTTGAACTTGATAGGATATTTTGTCCAACTCAGCATGTTTAAACAGTATCGCTCGCAGGGAGTCATTTGAAATATTTGAGGAGGTGAGTTCAACAAGATTGAAGTATTCAAAGTTACTTGGACTCTCTTTTAAACTTACATCAGGACCAGTAGTCAGAGACACATACAACATGGAAACAGACCCTTCAGTCCAACTTTTCCATGCTGACCTGATATCCTAAATTAATCTAGTCCCATTTGACAGCACCTGACCCATATACTCTGGCAGCTCATTTCATGTATGTGCCACCCACTGCATGAAGAAGTTGTCCCTTTAATATATTTCGCCTCTCACCCTGAACCTATACCCTCTATTTCTGGACTCCTCCAGCCCAGGGAAAATACCTTGTCTTTTACCCTGTCCATCCCTCTCATGAATTTAAACGCCTATTAGGTCACTCCTCTACCTCCGATGCTCCAGTGAAAACAGCCCCAGCCTATTCAGACTCTCCCTGTAGCTCAAACCCTCCAACCCCCAGCAACGTTCCGTAAATCTTTTCTCATAGAGAAGTCAACGTTTCAGTCCTGAAGAAGGGTTAATACCCAAAATGCTGACTACTCCACATCCTGATGCTGCCTGGCTTGCTGTGTTCTCCAGACCTCCTGCTTGCCTACTTCGGGTTGCAATAGGTAGTGGCTCAGTGGTTACCACCGCAGCCTAACTGTGCCACAGATCCAGGTTTGATTCCAGCCTTGAGTGACTGTCTGTGAGGAGTTTGCACATTCTGCCAGTGTCTGCGTCGGTTTTCTCTGGGTGGTCCTGTCCAAAGACATGCAGGTCTGAGGTTTGATGAAGGCCTTCCTGCACTTAGAGCAACTGAACAACCTCTCCCCCATGTGGACCCACGAGTGGGCCAGCAGGTCAGAAGAAAGAGCAAAGCCCTTCATGCACTCGGGTCAGAAGAACGGCCTCTCCTCGGTGTGGACCCACTGGTGTCTCAGCAGGTGGGAAGAACTGCTAAAGGCCATCTCGCACTCAGGGCATGAGAACAGCCGTCCTGGGTGTGGATCAACCAGTGCGTCCGCATGGCAGAGGAATCACTAAAGGCCTTCCCGCACTCAGGGCAGCAGGAGGGCCTCTACTCACTGTGGACTCATTGGTGCTTCAGAACCGTTTCAAATTTCACAATATCCTTCTGATAGGAGTGAGACCAGAATTGCACACAATATTCCAAATGTATTCCACAATATTCCAGTGTCCTGTCCAGCCACAACGAAACTTCCCAACTCCTATACTCAAGTTAGAGGATTGTGAAAGTTTTTAAAACTCACAAAATAAAATACGAAAAAAAGGGAAGGACAAACCGAATTTTTGAAGTCAACTTGGAAGCATCATTGAGAAATCAGCGGACTGGGTTTATTAGGTACCTGTTCTCCTTAAATACACTGTATACATCTTTCTCTTCTGCTCTTCGTAGTTCACAAAACCATGCTGAGTATCCTTGATCACATTATTCCTATCCAGATGTTCATAAATCCTATCCCTTACAATTTTCTCTAAGACTTTGCCCACAACAAAAGTGAGACTCACCGGCCTATACTTACTAGGGTTATCCGTACTCTGCTCCTTGAACAAGGAAACCACATTTGCTATCCTCCAGTCTTCTGGCACTATTCCTGTAGATAACGAGGTCATAAAAATCAAGGCCAATGGCTCTGCAATCTCTTCCCTTGCTTCCCAGAGAATCCTAGTATTAATGCCATCAGGCCCAGGGGACTTATCTATTTTCACCCTTTCCAGAAATTCCAATACCTCTTCCCTACATACTTCAAAGCCATCAATTTTCAATATTCATATCGGCAACAATGTCCTGTTCCTGAGTGAATACTGATGAAAAGTATTCATTCAGTGTCTCCCCAATCTCTTCGGCCTCCATGCGCAACTTCCCACTACTATCCTTGACTGGACCTATTCCTACCCGAGTCATTCTTTTATTCCTGACGTACCTATAGATAGCCTTTGGGTTTTCCCTAATCCTACCAACCAAGTACTTTTCGTGTCCCCTCCTTGCTGCTCTTAACTCTCTCTTTAGATCCTCCCTGGCTAACTTATAACTCTCAATCGCCCCAATTGAATTTCACGCCTCATCTTTACATAGGCCGCCCTCTTCACTTTAACAAGGGATTCCAATTCATTATTAAACCATGGCTCCCTCACATGACCCTTTCCTCCCTGCCTCACTGGTACATACTTATCAAGGACACTCAATAGTTGCTCCTTGAACAAGCTCCACATATCAATTGTCCCCTTCCCTTGAAGCCTAGTTTTCCAAGCCACGCATCCTAAGTCATGCCTCACCGCATCATAATTTCCCAGCCCCTAGCTATAAATCTTGCCCTACAGTGCATACTTATCCCTCTTCATCACCAGAGGAAAAGTCACCCAATTGTGGTCACTGTCCCCAAAGTGCTCACCTACCTCCAATTCTAACACCTGGCCTGTTTCGATACCCAGAACCAAATCTAGTACGGCCTCACCTCTTGTTGGCCTGTCAACATATTGTGTCATCTAACGTACTAGAGCTATAGCTTTCCCAGTCAATATCTGGAAAGTTAAAGACCCCCATAACAACCACCCTATTACTTACACTCTTCTCCTGAATCACCCCGGCAATCCTTTCTTCTGCGTCTCTAGGACTATTAGGCCTGTAGAAAACTCCTCACCTTTCCTATTTCTAACCTCAGCCCAAACTACCTCAGATGGCGAGTCTTCATTCATCGTCCTTTCCACCGCTGAAATACTATCCTTTACAAGCAATGCCACACACACCCTCTTTTACCCCTACCTCTGACCCTACTAAAACATTTGAACACTGGAACCTGCAACAGCCAATCCTGTCCCTGTTCTACCCATGTCTCCGTGATAGCCACAACATCGAAATCCCAGGTACCAACCCACACTGCAAGTTCACCTTCCTTATTTCGTATACTTCTCACATTGACGTATATACACTTCAAGCCACCTGCCTGTTTAGAGGCAACCTCCTTCGAGATTGATGCCATGTTCCTAACCTCCCTACACTCAAGGTCCTGCACCCTAAAGCTGCAGTCTACATGTCCCTGCAGAGTTAGTTTAAACCCTCCCAAAGAGCACTAGCAAACCTCCCCCAAAGGATGGTGGTGCACCTCAGGCTCAGGTGGAGACCATCCTGTTTATACAGATACCACCTTCCCCAGAAAGAACCCCAGTTATCCAGATACTGGAATCCCTCCCTCCTGCACCATCCCTGTAGCCATGCATTTAACTGTTCTCTCTCACTATTCCTCGACTCTCTATCACGTGGCACGGGTAACAAACCAGAGACAACAACTCTGTTTGTTCGAACACTGCGCTTCCAACCTAGCTCCCTGAAAGCCTGCCTAACATCCTCATGCTTCTTCCTACCTATGGCGTTGCTGCCAATGTGGACCACGACTTCGGGCTGCTCCCCCACCCCCTTAAGGAACCGGAAAACACGATCAGAAACGTCACTTACCCTTGCACCTGGGAGGCAACATACCAAAAGTGAGTCTCTCTCGCCCCCACGAAACCGGCTATCTGTGCCCCAAACTATCGAGTCCCCAATAACTCTTGCTCTGCTCTTCTCCAACCTTCTCTTCTGAGCAACAGGAACAGGCTCCGTGCCAGAGCCCTGAACCCCACTGCTTACCCCGGTAAGTCGTCGTACCAACAAGAATCCAAAATGGTATACTTGTTCTTGAGGGGAACGACCGCAGGATGTCTCTGCATTGGCTGCTTTCTCCAAGACCCTCACTGTCACCCATCTGTCTGCAATCTTTGGAGTTGCTACTTTCCTAAAGAACCGATCTATGACCCCCTCTGCCTCCCGAATGATTCTAAATTCATCCAACTCCAGCTCCAGTTCGCGAACATGGTCTTGGAGGAGCTGGAGATGGGTGCACTTACGGCAAGTGTAATCATCAAGGACGACCATGGCATCCCTCCCCTCAAACATGTTGCAAGAGGAACATTGCACTGTCTTCACTGCCATCCCTCTAAAAGTAACCTTTAAGAAAAACTAGGTCTGAAGAATACAACAAGCAAAATGCAGCACTGACCTGCTTACCACAATGGGTCTTATTATAAGGTTAGAGGAGGAGGGCGGGTGGGAGGCACTATCACTGTAGTGCCTCGGGATCCTCTCTTTTTTCACCAATAAAGGCGCGCAGGTGAGTCCCGGAGATGTGACTTGACTCTCCAGTCTCCCCAATGTTCTCGAGATCGGATAAAGTCTTCTTACTGCCGCAGCCCGGGTTCGATTCCCGGGCAGCGAGGCAATTTTCAGCACAGCGTAGATTTACGTCTCCCTGGTGGTCTAGTGGTTAGGATTTGGCGCTTTCACCACCGCGGCCCGGGTTCGATTCCCGGTCAGGAAAGCAGTTTTCAACGGGTCTTAATGCGCTGTACAGTTGTTTCTTGATCTTTGTTGCTCCTGGGCACTGCAATGTGAAGTAGCTCGTTGAAATAGCATCCTGATGCAGATTTGTTTGCATGTGTTGGGATGATTGCTTCTGCAGCTACAAAAGAGTGAACAATCCTCACTCTCTCGGCGGAGCATGTCAGGGCTTTTTGGCAGTGTCTGTTTGTAGACGCGGTTATGTTTGTTTAACAGTTTAAATTTAATATTTTTGTATCCATTGCTCCCGAAGCGATCTCTATCACATTGGGAAGACTGGAGAGTCAAGTCACATCTCTGGGACTCTCCTGCTCGCCTTTATCGGGAAAAAAAACCTACCCAGGTAAGCTTGCGCTACACCAGCTTCTGGGTCCGGTCCGCGCTTTTTTCCCTATAAAGGCGCGCAGGAGAGTTGCGGAGATGTGACTTGACTCTCTAGTCTCCCCAGTGTTCTCGAGATCGGTGGAAGTCTTCTTACTGCCGCAGCCCGGGTACGATTCCCGGGCAGAGAGGAAATTTTCAGCAGAGCTGCAGGAGCCAATCTCCGTCTCCCTGGTGGTCTAGTGGTTAGGATTTGGCGCTCTCACCGCCGCGGCCCGGGTTCGATTCCCGGTCAGGGAAGCAGTTTTCAGCGGGTCGACGGGCTATCCAATCGTCTTAAATACGCTGTACGGTTGTTTATTGATCTTCGTCGTTCCTGGGTGCTGCAGAGTGAAGTAGCTCATTGAAATAGCATCCTGATGCGGATTTGTTTGCATGTGTTGGGATGATTGTTTCTGCAGCTGTAAACGAGTGAACAATCCTCACTCTCTCGGCGGAGCAGGTCAGGGCTGTTTAGCAGTGTCTGTTTGTAGACGCGGTTACCTTTGTTTTACCTTGTTTTTACCTTTGGAAAAAAGCGCGGAGCGGACCTGGAAGCTGGTGTCGCGCAAGCTTACCTGGGTAGGTTTTTTTTTCCCAATAAAGGCGAGCAGGAGAGTCCCAGAGATGTGACTTGACTCTCCAGTCTCCCCAATGTTACAGAGATCGCATCGGGAGCAATGGATACATCAAAAAAATTACATTTAAACTGTTAAACAAAGGTAACCGCGTCTACAAACAGACACTGCTAAACAGCCCTGACCTGCTCCGCCGAGAGAGTGAAGATTGCTCACTCGTTTGCTACTGCAGAAGCAAACATCCCAACGCATGCAAGCAAATCTGCATCAGGATGCTATTTCAAAGAGCTATTTTACACTGCAGCACACAGGAACGACGAAGATCAACAGACAACTATGCAGTGCGTTTAAGACGAATAAAGAGTCCTCTGACCCGCTGAAAACTGCTTCCCTGACCGGGAATCGAACCCGGGCCGCGGCGGTGAAAGCGCCAAATCCTAACCACTAGACCACCAGGGAGACATGGACGCCTCTTGGTAGCTCTGCTGAAAATTGCCTCGCTGCCCGTGAATCGAACCTGGGCTGCGGCAGAAAGAAGACTTTCACCGGTACATCCATCAATATAATTTTCTTGTATCCCTTGCTCCCGATGCGATCTCTATAGCATTGGGGAGACTGGAGAGTCATGTCACATCTCCGGGACTCACCTGCGCGCCTTTATTGGAAAAAAGCGCGGAGCGGACCTGGAAGCTGGTGTCGCGCAAGCTTACCTGGGTAGGTTTTTTTTTCCCAATAAAGGCGAGCAGGAGAGTCCCAGAGATGTGACTTGACTCTCCAGTCTCCCCAGTGTTACAGAGATCGCATCGGGAGCAATGGATACATCAAAAAAATTACATTTAAACTGTTAAACAAAGGTAACCGCGTCTACAATCAGACACTGCTAAACAGCCCTGACCTGCTCCGCCGAGAGAGTGAAGATTGCTCACTCGTTTGCTACTGCAGAAGCAAACATCCCAACGCATGCAAGCAAATCTGCATCAGGATGCTATTTCAAAGAGCTATTTTACACTGCAGCACACAGGAACGACGAAGATCAACAGACAACTATGCAGTGCGTTTAAGACGAATAAAGAGTCCTCTGACCCGCTGAAAACTGCTTCCCTGACCGGGAATCGAACCCGGGCCGCGGCGGTGAAAGCGCCAAATCCTAACCACTAGACCACCAGGAAGACATGGACGCCTCTTGGTAGCTCTGCTGAAAATTGCCTCGCTGCCCGTGAATCGAACCTGGGCTGCGGCAGAAAGAAGACTTTCACCGGTACATCCATCAATATAATTTTCTTGTATCCCTTGCTCCCGATGCGATCTCTATAGCATTGGGGAGACTGGAGAGTCATGTCACATCTCCGGGACTCACCTGCGCGCCTTTATTGGAAAAAAGCGCGGAGCGGACCTGGAAGCTGGTGTCGCGCAAGCTTACCTGGGTAGGTTTTTTTTCCCAATAAAGGCGAGCAGGAGAGTCCCAGAGATGTGACTTGACTCTCCAGTCTCCCCAGTGTTACAGAGATCGCATTGGGAGCAATGGATACATCAAAAAAATTACATTTAAACTGTTAAACAAAGGTAACCGCGTCTACAATCAGACACTGCTAAACAGCCCTGACCTGCTCCGCCGAGAGAGTGAAGATTGCTCACTCGTTTGCTACTGCAGAAGCAAACATCCCAACGCATGCAAGCAAATCTGCATCAGGATGCTATTTCAAAGAGCTATTTTACACTGCAGCACACAGGAACGACGAAGATCAACAGACAACTATGCAGTGCGTTTAAGACGAATAAAGAGTCCTCTGACCCGCTGAAAACTGCTTCCCTGACCGGGAATCGAACCCGGGCCGCGGCGGTGAAAGCGCCAAATCCTAACCACTAGACCACCAGGGAGACATGGACGCCTCGTGGTAGCTCTGCTGAAAATTGCCTCGCTGCCCGTGAATCGAACCTGGGCTGCGGCAGAAAGAAGACTTTCACCGGTACATCCATCAATATAATTTTCTTGTATCCCTTGCTCCCGATGCGATCTCTATAGCATTGGGGAGACTGGAGAGTCATGTCACATCTCCGGGACTCACCTGCGCGCCTTTATTGGAAAAAAGCGCGGAGCGGACCTGGAAGCTGGTGTAGCGCAAGCTTACCTGGGTAGGTTTTTTTTTCCCAATAAAGGCGAGCAGGAGAGTCCCAGAGATGTGACTTGACTCTCCAGTCTCCCCAGTGTTACAGAGATCGCATTGGGAGCAATGGATACATCAAAAAAATTACATTTAAACTGTTAAACAAAGGTAACCGCGTCTACAATCAGACACTGCTAAACAGCCCTGACCTGCTCCGCCGAGAGAGTGAAGATTGCTCACTCGTTTGCTACTGCAGAAGCAAACATCCCAACGCATGCAAGCAAATCTGCATCAGGATGCTATTTCAAAGAGCTATTTTACACTGCAGCACACAGGAACGACGAAGATCAACAGACAACTATGCAGTGCGTTTAAGACGAATAAAGAGTCCTCTGACCCGCTGAAAACTGCTTCCCTGACCGGGAATCGAACCCGGGCCGCGGCGGTGAAAGCGCCAAATCCTAACCACTAGACCACCAGGGAGACATGGACGCCTCTTGGTAGCTCTGCTGAAAATTGCCTCGCTGCCCGTGAATCGAACCTGGGCTGCGGCAGAAAGAAGACTTTCACCGGTACATCCATCAATATAATTTTCTTGTATCCCTTGCTCCCGATGCGATCTCTATAGCATTGGGGAGACTGGAGAGTCATGTCACATCTCCGGGACTCACCTGCGCGCCTTTATTGGAAAAAAGCGCGGAGCGGACCTGGAAGCTGGTGTAGCGCAAGCTTACCTGGGTAGGTTTTTTTTTCCCAATAAAGGCGAGCAGGAGAGTAACCCGAGGCACTACCCGGGTAGTGCCTCCCTCCCGCCCTCCTCCTCTAACCTAATAATAATAACCAATGTGGTAAGCAGGTCAGTGCTGCATTTTGCTTGTTCTGTTCTTCAGACCTAGTTTTTTTTTGAAGGTTGCTTTTGGAGGGATTGCAGTGAAGACAGTGTAATGTTCCTCTTGCGACAGGTTTGAGGTGGGGGATGCCATGGTTGTCCCTGCTGATTACACTTGTAGGAAGTGTACCCATCTCCAGCTCCTCCAAGACCGTGTTCAGGAACTGGAGCTGGAGTTGGATGAATTTAGAATCATTTGGGAGGCAGAGGGGGTCATAGATCGGTGCTTCAGGAAAGTTGCAACTCCAAAGATTGCAGGCAGACGGGTGACACTGAGGAGGATTTGGAGAAAGCAGCCAATGCAGAGACCCCCTGCGGTCGTTCCCCTCAAGAACAAGTAACCCTTTTGAATCCTTGTTGCGTGGAGGACTTACCAGGGGTAAGCAGTGGGGTTCAGGCCTCTGGCACGGAGCCTGTTCCTGTTGCTCAGAAGGGAAGGGTGGAGAAGAGCAGAGCAATAGTTATTGGGTACTCGATAGTTTGGGGCACAGATAGGCGGTTTTGTGGGGGCGAGAGAGTCTCACGATTGGTATGTTGCCTCCTAGGTGCAAGGGTAAGCGACGTCTCTGATCGTATTTTCCGGGTCCTTCAGGGGGTGGGGGAGCAGCCCGAAGTGGTCCACATTGGCACCAACGACATAGATAGGAAGAAGGATGAGGATGTTAGGCAGCTTTCAGGGAGCCAGGTTGGAAGTGCAGAGTTAGAATAGTCAGAGTTGTTGTCTCTGGTTTGTTACCCGTGCCACTTGATAGCGAGTCAAGGAATAGTGAGAGAGAACAGTTAAAAGCGTGGCAACAGGGATGGTGCAGGAGGGAGGGATTCCGGTATCTGGATAACTGGGATTCTTCCTGGGGAAGGTGGGACCTCTATAAACAGGAGGGTCTACACCTGAACCTGAGGGGCACCAGTATCTTTTGGGGGGACGTTTGCTAGTGCTGTTTTTGGTGGGGTTTAAACTAACTCTGCCGGGACATGGGAACCGAGACTGTAGCTTTAGGGTGCAGGACCTTGAGTGGAGGGAGGTTAGGAACATGGCATCAATTTTACAGGAGATTGCCTCTAAACAGGAATGTGACATGAAGTGTATATACTTCAATTTGAGAAGTATACGAAATAAGGTAGGTGAACTTGCAGCGTGAGTTGATACCTGGGAGTTCGATGTTGTGGCTATTGAGGAGACATGGGTAGAATAGGGACAGAATTGGTTGTTGCAGGTTCCAGTGTTTAAATGTTTTAGTAGGGTCAGAGGTGAGGGGAAAAGAGGGGGAGGTGTGACATTGCTTGTCAAGGATCGTATTCCAGTGGTGGAAAGGACGATGGATGAAGACTCGCCATCTGAGGTAGTTTGGGCTGTGGTTAGAGATAGGAAAGGTGAGGTCACCCTGTTAGGAGTTTTCTACAGGCCTAATAGTCCTAGAGATGTAGAAGAAAGGATTGCGAGGGTGATTCAGGAGAAGAGTGAAAGTAATAGGGTGGTTGTTATGGGAGTCTTTGACTTTCCAGATGTTAACTGGGAAAGCTATAGCTCGTGTACATTAAATGGGGCGGTGTTTGTCCAATGTGTGCGGGAGGGTTTCCTGACACAATATGTTGACATGCCAACAAGAGGTGAGGCCGTACTGGATTTGGTTCTGGGTAATGAACCAGGCCAGGTGTTAGAATTGGAGGTAGGTGAGCACTTTGGGGACAGTGACCACAATTCGGTGACTTTTACTCTGGTGATGAAGAAGGATAAATGTGCACTGCAGGGCAAGAGTTAAAGCTGGGGGCAAGGAAATTATGATGCGGTGAGGCATGACTTAGGATGCGTGGCTTGGAAAAGTAGTCTTTAAGGGAAGGGCACAATCGATATGTGGAGCTTGTTCAAGGAGCAACTATTGAATGTTCTTGATAAGTATGTACCAGTCAGGCAGGGAGTAAAGGGTCGTGTGAGGGAGCCGTGGTTTAATAATGAATTGGAATCCCTTGTTAAAGTGAAGAGGGTGGCCTCTGTAAAGATGAGGCATGAAATTCAATTGGGGCGATTGAGAGTTATATTAGCCAGGGAGGATCTAAAGAGAGAGCTAAGAGCAGAAAGGAGGGGACATGAAAAGTCCTTGGTTGGTAGGTTTAGGGAAAACCCAAAGGCTTTCTATAGGTATGTCAGGAATAAAAGAATGACTCGGGTAGGAATAGGTCCTGTCAAGGATAGTAGTGGGAAGTTGCGCATGGAGGCCGAAGAGATTGGGGAAACACTGAATGAATATTTTTCATCAGTATTCACTCAGGAACAGGACATTGTTGCCGATGTGAATACTGAGTCACAATCAATTAAAATTGATGGCTTTGAGGTATGTAGGGAAGAGGTATTGGAAATTCTGGAAACGGTGAAAATAGATAAGTCCCCTGGGCCCGATGGCATATATCCTAGGATTCTCTGGGAAGCAAGGGAGGAGATTGCAGAGCCATTGGCCTTGATTTTTATGACTTCGTTGTCTACAGGAATAGTGCCAGAAGACTGGAGGATAGCAAATGTAGTTCCCTTGTTCAAGAAGGGGAGTAGAGATAACCCTAGTAACTATAGGCCGGTGAGTCTCACTTTTGTTGTGGGCAAAGTCTTAGAGAAAATTGTAAGGGATAGGATTTATGAACATCTGGATAGGAATAATGTGATCAAGGATACTCAGCATGGTTTTGTGAACTACGAAGAGCAGAAGATAAAGATGTATATCGTGTATTTAAGGAGAACAGGTACCTAATAAACCCAGTCCGCCGATTTCTCAATGATGCTTCCAAGTTGACTTCAAAAATTCGGTTTGTCCTTCCATTTTTTTCCTATTTTATTTTGTGAGTTTTAAAAACTATCGCAATCCTCTAACTTGAGTATGGGAGTTGGGAAGTTTCGTTGTGGCTGGACAGGACACTGGAATATTGTGGAATACATTTGGAATATTGTGTGCAATTCTGGTCTCCCTCCTATCAGAAGGATATTGGGAAATTTGAAAGGGTTCTGAAGCACCAATGGGTCCACAGAGAGGAGAGGCCCTTCTGCTGCCCTGAGTGCAGCACCCGGGACGTCTGTTCTCAAGCCCTGAGTGCAAGATGGCTTTAAGCAGTTCTTCCCACCTGCTGAGACACAAGTGGGTCCACACCAAGGAGAGGCGGTTCTTCTGCCCCGAGTGCATGACGGGCTTTGCTCTTTCTTCTGACCTGCTGGCCCACTGGTGGGTCCACATGGGGGAGATGGTGTTCAGTTGCTCTAAGTGCAGGAAGGCCTTCATCAAACCTCAGACCTGCACGTCTTTGGACACGACCACCCAGAGAAAACACACGCAGACACTGGGAGAATATGCAAACTCCTCACAGACAGACACTCAAGGCTGGAATCAAACCTGGATCTGTGGCACAGTTAGGCTGCAGTGGTAACCACTGAGCCACTACCTATTGCAACCCGAAGTAGGCAAGCAGGAGGTCTGGAGAACACAGCAAGCCAGGCAGCATCAGGATGTGGAGTAGTCAGCATTTTGGGTATTAACCCTTCTTCAGGACTGAAACGTTGACTTCTCTATGAGAAAAGATTTACGGAACGTTGCTGGGGGTTGGAGGGTTTGAGCTACAGGGAGAGTCTGAATAGGCTGGGGCTGTTTTCACTGGAGCATCGGAGGTAGAGGAGTGACCTAATAGGCGTTTAAATTCATGAGAGGGATGGACAGGGTAAAAGACAAGGTATTTTCCCTGGGCTGGAGGAGTCCAGAAATAGAGGGTATAGGTTCAGGGTGAGAGGCGAAATATATTAAAGGGACAACTTCTTCATGCAGTGGGTGGCACATACATGAAATGAGCTTCCAGAGTATATGGGTCAGGTGCTGTCAAATGGGACTAGGTTAATTTAAGATATCAGGTCAGCATGGAAAAGTTGGACCGAAGGGTCTGTTTCCATGTTGTATGTGTCTCTGACTACTGGTCTTGATGTAAGTTTAAAAGAGAGTCCAAGTAACTTTGAATAGTTCAATCTTGTTGAACTCACCTCCTCAAATGTTTCAAATGACTCCATCCGAGCGATACTGTTTAAACATGCTGAGTTGGACAAAATATCCTATCAAGTTCAACACAAACCCAGAGTTGAAGATGTCAGAAATCACACGATACCGAGGGGACCAAAACTGATCACAATATTCCAGGTGCAGCCTCATCAACGTTCTGTATAACTACACTATATCTTGCCAACATCTATACTCAATTCCCTAACTGATGAAGATTAGTGTGCCTAAACCTTTCTTCACTGCCTTGTGCAGCGATGTTATCAGAGATATAGGATCGACTTTAAACTGATCCACAATCCTGCGACTGGGAGCACTGAAGCAGAGTAGTGCAGTATGAGTGTGCTGGGCGCATAACCGAGGGGTCAAGACCATGTGATGCTATTGCTCAATGTCTCCATAAGCTGCTTTCCTTGGCAAAGGTGCTCTGTTCTGTATCTTGCCTTTGCATCTGCTTCCCAAAGCTTCTTCAGTAGAGCAGTGGCTGCTAGAGCCCAGGAGCTCAACAACCCCCCGGAGCTGGAGAAAACTCCGAGTTCCAAAAGGGGGGCTGGATTTGCTCAAGGCTTGTATCTATTAACTTATTTAAATGGTACCTACTGTATGGGGCTTTGGTTCACATTACAACCGGAGGGTCATGTCAGAGTGTTTATATTTAGCAGTGGTAGTTCGTAAAATACATTCCCTGGAGGAGCACCTTCTGTGATGCTGCATTTCTTGCTTTCTGCACTTCCCCATTTATTATCTCCCATCTTGATTGTATATTTTTTTGGTCAAATTTGATTTCATATTTATCAGGCTTGGTATTCACTGTGTGCTACTAATTTGTTTGTTCGAATATTGTCAGTCAAAATTAATGTTGTAATTTCATTTCTGATGTCAGAGTTTGACATTGAATGTGCAGGTGTGAATACCAGTAAGTTGTGAAAATAAATCAAAAACTTGTGGTTTTACAGCAAAAAGAGCAGTTCACCGCTATCAATGGCATTTTCTCATTTCAAGGGGATGAGTTGAGCCTGACCAACAAACCGTTTCAAACAGTCACCCAATTTTATTAATATTTTCGTTATCTTCATTAAAGATAATAACTCCAGCATGCTAAAATTTATACAATTTGTTTATAAAATTTATTTATATGTCCATTGCTCTGCCACATTGGGGAGACTGGATGCCAACTTGCAGAACATTTCAGGAAACAGCTCTCGGACTCCAAACCTAAACGACCGCACCGCCCTGTGGCTGAATACTTTAACTTCCCCTCCCAATCCGTCAAGGGCATGCAAGTCCTGTGCCGCATCCCCCTGCAAGCTCTAGCTACCTGACGCTTGTAGGAAGAACACTTCATCTTTCGCCTTGGGACCCAGCAACTACATGGGATCAATATCGATCTCACCAGTTTCCATATTTCTCCTCACCCTCACTCCCACACCACGCGCCTTGTCCCAGATCCAACCTTCCAACTCGGCATTGGTCTCTTGAGCTGTCCTATATTTTCATCTTGCTTCCCACCTATTCGCTCCACCCTCCTGTCTTACCTCTCACGATAAATCAGCACCTCCATCGACCTATTTCATTCACAGCTACCTCCCCTCCATCCCCATCCCCTTCCCAATTATCTCTCAGCCCCGTTGGACCAACCTTCATTCCTGATGAAGAACTTATGCTCTGAACCAAGACTGTGGTGAAGGAACATCCTTAATAAGAAAGAGTTCCCAATTCAGATTTATTCCCCATTTGTTCCCCCGTTCTTCGAGAATTAAGAAATGTCTTTTTCTTCCACTAGAAAGTGATCTTACACTTTGCGGTGTCTGAAGTGTTATACCACTCCACTTTGTTGCCCACCTTTTAAGAATCCTTTCAACCTGTTTTTCAGACAATGGTGGCGGTGACCAAAAGCAATCATTTCACTCCTCTTCAATGCCCCATTTCTCCTCCTATGAACCACTTTTACAAGTTGTCTGAGTGTACTTGGTTTTCAAAATGTAATTTGGCCGTTGAAGTAAACAGGGTTAGTCTTTATCGATCGCTAGCTTTGTTTGCACCAACTGTAATTATCCACCAATTTGCTGGGTTTTTTTGTTCCAGCAGAGCTGGAAACAATGATCTATATTTATTTTGCACTCAGGTGTGAAAACTCATCCCAAGAATCGTCATATTATTATAGTTGATTGATGCTATAACAGGAGGAATTGTGTGGCAGTTTCAGACTAAACTCTTGGCTGGAAAGAATGTAGATTGATGATGAAAGTCAAAAAGCAGAATCTCTGGCCACAATCTATCAGTCTGGCTTGATTAATTGGTGGCTCTTCAAAAGCACTTCCAAGCCATCACCTCAACCACCAAGAGCAGGTAAGTGTGAACACAGCATTCCAACTGTGAAATATATCGCATTGCTTCTTTGTTATTGATCAACAACCTGGAACTCGCTCCTGAACATTATTGCAGACCAAATTATGTGAAGCAATTTAAGTGGCAGCTCAGCGCCACATTTTCAAGGACAGTTTGGGAAGGGTTATTGGCAGAGCCAATGATATTCACATCTCATGAAATAATAAGCAAAGAGGCATGGATAGAGGATTGGCTAACCAATGATGCAATTGGGATAAGGGGCATGTTCAGGATAGCAAATTGTAATCAGTAGTTTGCCACAGGGATCAGTGCTGGGGCCAAAATTATTTACAATATGTATTATTTACAATTATTTACTTGGATAAGTGAAGTGAATGCACTGTTGCCAAGATTGCAGAAAAGATGGTTGATAGGAAGGCAGGTGGTGAGAAGACATGAAATATCTGCAGAGGTATATAGACAGGTTAAGCAAATGGCAAATGGAATAGAATTTGGGGAAATGAGGTTGTGCACTTTGCCAGGACGAACAGTGCTGAATGTTAAATGGAGAAAGCTGTTGAGGGGTTTGGAAGCCCATACCCATGCATCTCTTCATCCAAATTCAGTGAGTAATAGGGAAGGCAAATGGGAGGTTGACCTTTAAATAGAGTATAAATGTCGGGAGGTTATAGTGAACCTCTATCAGGCAACAGTCAGGCCAAAACTGAACACTGGGTGGGTCCTTTACCCAAGGAAAGATATACTGACTTTGGTGGCAGTCCAGAGAAGTTTGACCAGGATGAAAAGAATATCATATGAAGAGAAGTGAATTGGTTGGGCCTATACTTATTAGAAGTGAGAAGATTTAGAGGTAACCTTATTTTCACATAAGCGCTTCTGAGGAGACTTGACAGGCTTGATGTGGAAAAGTTTACCTTTGTGGGTGAGTCTAGCACCAGAGGGAATAACCTGCAAATGAGAGATTGCATGTTGAAGACAGATAGGAATTTTTACTGGGGACTGTAAATCTGTGGACCATGTTACTACAGGGGGTTGTTGAGCTTGGGTCGTTAAGTACATCCAAGGCTGTCAGTTTTTGTTTAACTAGTGAGGGAATCGAGGATTATGTGGAAATAGCAAGAAAGTGGAGTTGATCTTTACCAGAGCTAACGTGATCTGAATAAATGGCAGAATTGATTCAATGAGCTGAATTGAATAGTTAATAATAAAGGGGCCAGTACATCCTTCCTGATATATGGGACCCAAAATTGCGTTCAATACTCCAAATGCGGCTTGACCGGAGCCTTACAGAGCCTCAGAAGTATATCCCTGCCTTTATATTCAAGTCTGATCAAAATAAATGCCATCATTGCATTTGCCTCCCCAACTAGTGATTCAACCTTCAAGTTTACCTTGAGAGAATCCTGGAATAGAACTCCATCGTCTCTTTGCACATCTGATTTCTGAATTTTCTCCCCATAATCCTTCTGTTCCAGAGTAGCAGCAGAGATTTTCTGACAAACCGATTTTATTCAGGGATACCAAGGTGTCTCTGGAATTTCCAATATCTCAGAAGGAATAGTTATTCCTGGACAATGCAGAGAGGAATATGGTGTGGTCCTGTAAACTCCAGAACTTTCCAAACTACCTGGGTCAGCAATAACTCTTTCTGGACCAAGAAACAAAAGGGCCACTGAGAAACTGCAAAATCATAAGCCCTCAGAAGCAGAAATTAGGCAATTCAGCCCATTGAGTCTGCTCCACCATATAATCATTCTTAAGTATCAAGGGTTACGGGGAGAATGGGGATGAGAAAGTTATCAGCCAGGATTGAATGGTGGAGCAGATTCAATGGGCTGAATGGCCTAAATTCTGCCAGTTAACTATCCCTGGGAAGAAGGATGTATAACAACAAGCTGTTTCCTGGGACAGATGAGATAAGTTTTTAATAAACTCGTGACAAAAGGACAAGTTAGTCTGTCTGTGGAAGGATGGCCTTGACACCAAGAGGTTAATTGCAGGACAGGCTGTTTCAAACAGACAGCTAAACCTCAAGGCTAAGAAGGTATGCTACACACTGGAGGTCTCTAGCAATGTGGGGAGATGGTGTTAGGATCTAAAGAAACATCACACCACAGATTTCAAAGTGAGGAATCTCCACCAGAATTTAAACCCAGAAAGATGCAGCAGCAGTACTTGGAAGAACAACACTGCAGTGAATCCCTGAACACTTCCAGAGACAGATATTGTCGGTGGAAAGTCAGTTAAATTCTGCCATCAATTGGGTGATACCCAAGTTGGGACTGAGGTTGAACTTGGTGACTTGGTGGGGGGGGGGGGGGTTATTTTTAGTTGCTACATACAATAAAGTGTAAATCATTGTTTCAGCAGTTGATTCTCTGCGCAGTTTCTGAGTCAGGAGCCAAATTAAGGCAATTCACCCACAGCCACAGTGAGGCTAGGATTAATATTGACTCCATTGCATTCAGCAGGACATCACAGCAGCATTCAAGATCTCAAACAGAAACACCCAGAGGAACATGTTGCCCTACATTAGGTAAAATTAGCCTGAAAAGTGGTGTAACCTGTTCTAGTGATAAAAATAAATCCCCAACACTTTAAAATCAATTATCAGCAATTTTTTTTATCCAATCGTTACAGTTAAAAAATAAACACAACTATTAACAAACTGGTTATAGGCCAGGAGCAGCCAGGTGGCATTAGTTTAGTTGGGGATCATGGACTGGTTGGTCTGAAGGGTATGTTTCTGGCCTACATGACTCCATAGCACTGGATGAATGGAGATCCATCCCAAAGATGATAAAGGTTTCGAGCACCACTTTACGCAAATATGTGGACCCCCCTCCTGAGGGCAGTAGGGCACTGAGGTTCAGTAGTTCAGACAGTCAGCCAGCAACATCTCTCTGGGAGACTTCTCTCAAGAAAAGAAGCGGTTTCCTGTCACATCAGTTAGATTATCCAGTTTGGAGCAGGTCCGATATGTCCAACAAAATAGGTAGACAGGGCAGTGAAGAAGGCTTAAGCCTCACTGGCCTTCATCAGTCAGGGCATTGAGTATAGAAGTTGACAAGTTATGTTGCAGTTAATCAGGATATTGGTGAGGCCACACTTGGAGTATTGTGATTCGTTTTGATCACCTTGCGAAACAAAGATGTTATTAAACTTGAAAAGAGTGCAGAAGACATTTACAAGAAACCAGGACTCAAGGTCTGAGTAACAGGGAGAGGTTGGACAAGCTAAGACGTTTTTATTTCGAGCATAAGAGCCTCGTGGGCGGGGTGGGGGGGTGTTGGGGCGGGCTTATAGATGTGAAGAGATCCTGAGAGGCATGGAGAGGGTGAATGCACTCAATCTTTTTTCCCAGGATTGGGGAATTTCGAATATCAACATGCATTGAGAATCCCCATGAATACACGCAGCCTGCGTGGGAGTGCTCAAGGGCTCTAATTGCAGAGAGAACTTTAATTCTTTCGCGAAATGTGGACTAGTGTTCTCGCTGTAGACGAGCCTTTCATTGGATTGTTGAATCTGGCGGGTAACAACGACCCCTGCCCCGTGGAAACTCTATGGAAGCAAATTGATTTCCTCAAACTGACTGGAGTGTCACCAGGATTGGGCAGAAGCCAATCGGTTGCCGAGTGCTGGAGAGGGGATTCCTTACAGCGCCAGGGACCTGGGTTTGAACCCACCCTCATGGTGACAGTGTGGATTTTGCCCTTTCCTACCCCTCCCCCACTCCCTGTCTACGTGGGTTTCCTCTGGGTGCTTGGTTTTCCTTCCATGTTCCAAAAATGTGCAGGCTAGAATGGATTGGGCGTTCGAAATTCAGGGATAAGCTGTGGGGGTTATCGGGTGGGTCGGGGGTGGGGGTATGTTCTTCCGAGGGTCAGTATGGACTTGGTGGGCCAAACGGCCTGGATCCACAGTGATTCACCCAACGTGTCTCCAGCCTGGCTTCCAGCTCCATCTCTCTGTGCCAAAGGTCCTCCAGTGTGTGTTTTCCCTAGTTTCCAGCACCCAGAACGTCCCACCTTCTGCAAATCGAAAGACAAGTCCCACCCTGCCCTCTCCCATGTGTGTTGTGTAACTGCTTAATCACTTTTAGTGGCCCAGCAAAGGCTAATAGCCAATTTGGCAAACCAGGAGGATGGCCTCAACCGCGACCTTGGGTTCATGTCACATGACAGGTAACCCCACTTCACTGTTATGCTCTCTCTCTCTCTCCCTCTCTCTCTCTCTCTCTCTCTCTCACACACACACACACACACACACACTTACACACTCACACGCTCGTGCAGAGCCTTTCCGGTAGACATGTTCTCTCTCAGACACACAATAATACGTCACTACACTCACACCAATGCATACATCTTCGCACATGATTATACTCCATCTCACACACACACTTTACCCAGCATGCACACGCACTTACACACACACACTCTCTCTCAGGCATGCACTCACGCATTTGGAGTGAATTTGCATTTGCAGGATTATATATTTGGAAGTAGAACCAGTCTGACTCAAGATTGGGATACAGACAGACTCTAACCTCACAGCTTTCATGCATTGTTTGACGTGAGGTGCTACCTCCTTTTATAAAACATTAAGTTTCCTGGAAAACGTGACTTAAAAGAAATTCTGGAATGTACAGATTAATTAGCCGAAATCTGCAATCCATTTTAAAAGATGAATGATTTAACAGAAATCTAGGTTTCTTCAATTCATCACTTATGTTGCATGACACTATAATCTTTTTGCACTATATTCTGTGCCTTGTGATCCTACTCCACAGCTACCTGATGAAGGAGCAGCACTTCGAAACCCAGTGCCTCCAAATAAACCTGTTGGACTATACCCTGGTGTTTGTGAGATTTTAAAACTTTATTTCCAGTGAATACAGCCCACACCTCCAACTGTTGCCAGTAAACTTTGCAATGCCAATGAAACAATGAACCTGTAGTCCTGAAAAATATACAATTTCTAACAAGATTAGCTACTCATTCACTGATCCTTCTGAGACATGACATTAGTGCTGGAGGCTGAAAGAAATGAGCAGCTTTAAAACAAAAACCTGTTGGACCTCGCAGAGTCTGAACCTGGCGGTATGTTCAGGTAACCTTTACTACGACCTTATTTTGTTACACCTTCAGATTTCCCCAGGAAAAAAGGCATACAATAAGTGTTTTTAAAAGAAAACACATCCAGCTCAAAGTGCACCCAGTCCCCCCACCCCACTTTCTTTGTTGGTCAGCTGAGTTGTCCGTTTGTTACTGGATCCCTGGTACAGCCAGGTAAAGCATGCAGCTTGGATGACTGAGTGGACCCTTTCCCGCAGCGGCAGTTTCCTTCACTAAAAAGGGACAGGAGTGAATCAGATGGTGTTTTTCTCCCCCACTGCGGCTCCTGGGAGTGGAAAGGAAACAATCACCAAAACCCAGTCGTAGCTTTGTGAATCTTCAGAAAATAAGCCAACGTTCATCCCTTCAGATTTCCTATCGTGAGCTTTGTCACTCTTTTGTAGGACATTACAAGTGGAAGTTTTGCAGAAGAGCACCACAATGCAATCTGATTAATCAGGACCTGGATGTTTTCGGACTTTGAATGTGTGTGTTGTGCTCCAGAACATTGGTGTTCACAGTTTATAATACTTATCTTCCCAGTCCCCTGTATCACTTGTCGAAAATGTTTAATTTGCGTTTTGTAATCCTTTCACTGTCTGCTAATGAGGAAAGTGTTTGTGTGTTTTACCTAAGTTATGTTGACCTTGCATACCTCGAGCCTCAAGCTAATTTCACGAGAAACCTTCTCCAGTTCAAAAGCAAACTGTTAGTGATGGCTCTGTTTCTTGTCACGTATCCAATTTCAGATCGATGTTGCTAATGACCCTTTTATTCCTTCAGATCCACGTTTCGCTCACAGGGCTAGAACAGAACTGTCACCAAATACATTTACCAATCTACATTCATCCTAACGATTGTCCAGAGACAGTCCAGACACCGTCCCCTTGTTGTAGAGGCCGGGAGATTGACTCTGATGTTCTCGGGACATGAACTGATCTGAGACATTGAAAGAATTGTCGTTCCTGCACATCAGGAATTCAAACCCCTTCTCTCCTCCGAGCCAATGAGAGAGCTCGGGAACAGGCAAAACACTGAAAGGCTGGAAGGGCGACGGCCCCGGAGCACAAAGCTAGTTCCTCGTGACATGGATGTGTCTGCAGACTGTCCCCGGTGTCTCCACAATGAATGTCCCAGGCTTTATTATGGAAAAGTAAAACTGTTTGACGACAATTGTAATTCTCGGCGGGGCCGGCTGAATTATGAACTCACTAACAGCCTCCCCTAAGCGATGGTGAAGGCCCGGCATTGTCCTGAAGCCGGCATACGGTTTGAATTCCCGATCTGCGGGAATGAGAATCTTTTCACCGTCTCGCGTCAATAAATGTCCCTCAGAACATCGGAGTCAAGTCTAAGCGGAAGCTGAAATAGCCTCACACGCTGCTCACGGGCACATTTTACTTTCCCCAACTCAACGCCTCAACCACTGCGGCTCCTGGGAGTGGAAAGGAAACAATCACCAAAACCCAGTCTAAGTTTTGTGAATCTTCAGAAAATAAGCAAACCTTCATCCCTTCGGATTTTCTATCCTGGTCTGACAGGGATGGGTTTTGTCACTCTTTTGTCGGATATTGCAAGTGGATGTTTTGCAGAAAAGCATCACAATGCAATCTGATTAATCAAGATCTGGATGTTTTCGGGCTTTGAATGTAAGTGTTGTGCTCCAGAACTTTGTTGTTCACAGTTTATAATACTTTTCTTCCCAGTCCCCTGTACCACTTGTCGAAAATGCTTTATTTGCGTCTTGTAATCCTTTCACTGTCTGCTAATGAGGATAGCATTTCCGTGTTTTACCTAAATTATCTTGACCTCACATACCTCAAGCCTCAAGCTAATTTCACGAGAAACCTTCTCCAGTTCAAAAGTCAACTGTCAATAATGGCTCTGTTTCTTGTCACGTATCCAATTTCAGATCGATATTGTTAATGTCCGTTTTATTCCTTCAGATCCAGGTTTCGCTCACAGGGCATGAACAGAACTGCCACCAAATACATTTACCAATCTTCCTTCATCCTTTCGATTGTATTAGCATCATGAACACTTCTCATCAAAATAACTCGAGAGACTTTCATCACCATTTTCTGGGAGCAGTTCTGCATTAGCTTTGCTGAATGAACCCCAAATTTCTTGAAGTGACTCCTTATTTTCGGCCCTGATTATTCATCTCTCTACGCATGGAAATGGATCCTTCCCACCCGCTCTGTCCCTCATCAATCTGTGTAGTTCAATTCGATCTCCCATCAGCCTCCTCTGTCCTGATCAAATCCAGGGGAACAGGATACGTTGGGGCTATGGCGCGGACAGAACAAGTCCTGTACTCACCTTTCCTGTTAGAGCAATTCCATGAGAAATTTTAGATCATAACTTTGGGCGTGTAGTTGTGGCCGAATACTTAAGGTGCTGGCGTAGAGATCCTTTGGGGCTCCCCGGCCCAGGGTGGTAACTTGCTGTCTATGGTTTCTTCGCCGACGATTTTAAATGACTTCCTGTTGGTTACATTATCGCTTAAACTTCACAAAACCCGTCTCAATAAAGTCCCGTTTTCTCATGTCTAGGAATTGATTGCCATGCAGGAAACTCGAATTCGGAACAAACAACGTACCAGACTCAAAACGTCAGCTCTGTTTACCTTTCCACAGATGATGCACGACCTGTTGGCTTTCTGCAGTATTCTCTGTGTTTATTAGGCACAAGTGCTGCTTTTCATTCAAGAACTTCAATTCCTGTCCAAAGTCTGGTTGAAGGTTTGTAGCTCGGGTGTCCGTTGTTGTGGTTCTGTTCGCCGAGCTGGAGGTTTCTGCTGCAAACGTTTCGTTCCCTGCCTAGGGAACATCATCAGTGCTATTGGAGCCTCCTGTGAAGCGCTGCTTTGATGTTTCTTCCGGTATTTATAGTGGTTTGTTCTTGCCGCTTCCGAGTGTCAGTTTCAGCTGTAGGAGTTTGTATGTGGGGTCCAGGTCGATGTGTCTGTTGATGGATGTTCTTGCCGCTTCCGGGTGTCAGTTTCAGCTGTAGTGGTTTGCATATGGGGTCCAGGTCTATGTGTCTGTTAATGGAGTTTGTGAATGAATGCCATGCCTCTAGGAATTCCCTGGCTGTTCTCTGTCTGGCTTGTCCTATGATGGTAGTGTTTTCCCAGTCAAATTCATGTTCCTGGTTGTCTGAGTGTATGGCTACTAGGGATAGCTGGTCGTGTCGTTTTGTGGCTAGCTGATGTTCATGGATGCGGATTGTTAGCTGTCTTCCTGTTTGTCCTTGCATGCAAGGACTGCACAAAACACTATATAGGACAAACAGGAAGACAGCTAACAATCCGCATCCATGAACATCAGCTAGCCACAAAACGACACGACCAGCTATCCGGAGTAGCCATACACTCAGACAACCAAGAACATGAATTTGACGGGGAAAACACTACCATCATAGGACAAGCCAGACAGAGAACAGCCAGGGAATTCCTAGAGGCATGGCATTCATCCACAAACTCCATCAACAGACACATCGACCTGGACCCCACATACAAACTACTACAGCTGAAACTGACACCCGGAAGCGGCAAGAACAAACCACTATAAATACCGGAAGAAACATCAAAGCAGCGCTTCACAGGAGGCTCCAATAGCACTGATGATGTTCCCTAGCCAGGAAACGAAACGTTTGCAGCAAAAACTTCCAGCTCGGCGAACAGAACCACAACAATTCCTGTCCTCTGGTAACTGACTCTGGTCAGTGGCTATTGTTTCTTCTGATCATTAATCTGCCCATTCCCACCGCTTCTTCTCCCATCATTACCAACAGCTCCAGGAAATTTCCAGTTAACCTTCTTTGCTCCAAAGCGAACATTCCCAACCTTGGGAATGTCTCCCCACAATGGAAATTCCTCATCCCTGGAAATGAAGCATGGCGTACACTTGGGAAGAGATTTTGGCAAAATATTGTCAGTTAGGAAATGGAAAAATGTTCATGAAGCAAAACAGAAATCCCAGTCTCCAGCTTTGTGAATCTTTAGAAAGTCTTTGGGAAGCGAATTTAGAAGAGAATGAAAGATGAACCGTCCGACTGAGCAGAGACAGCCCAAACACCGTCCCCGTGTTGAAGAGGCCGGGAGATTGACTCTGATGTTCTCGGGACATGAACTGATCTGAGACATTGAAAGAATTGTCGTTCGTGCACGTCAGGAATTCAAACCCCTTCTCACCTCCGAGCCAATGAGGGAACTCGGGAACAGGCAAATCACTGAAAGGCTCGAAGGGCGACGGTCCCGGAGTAAGAAAGCTAGTTCCTCCTGACATGGATATGTCTGCAGAGGGTGGAATCAGACTGTCCCCGGTGTCTCCACAATGAATGTCCCAGGTTTTATTAAGGAAAAATAAAAGTGATAGACGACAATTGTAATTCGAGGCGGGGCAGGCTGAATTATGAATTCACTAATAGCCTCCCCTAAGCGATGGCGCAGTCGCCGACGTCGCCTGTCTCTCTGGCGCAATTGGTCGGCGCGCTCGGCTGTTTACCGAAGGGTAGATGTTGCCTGAACTTCTCCGTTCCTCCTGAAATTTCTAGATTTGTTTTTAACTGAAAGTTCATTTCATCTTTTGCGATGAAACACCTCGACTCGCCGTGAGCAGATATTTAACCCTTTCGAATCATTGAAGTGAATGGATTCAAACAAACTCTGCGATGATTCACTCTTTCTCAGCTCCGCAGGCAGACAGATCTGGGAAGTGAAGCTGTCAGTGTGGTTCTGTATTCGTGGGCTGAGTGGTTTATGCGATGGACTTGAAATCCATTGCGGTTTCCCCACGCAGGTGTGACCCCTGCCGACTACAAAATGAGAAATGTCGTCCAAAAGAAAGAGAGCTGCTCCCCGGCTTCTTCTTTAAGATTCAAGTCAGTGTAGTGGGAAAAATATTTCACTCACATTGGGACTGGTGGGAATCTTCAACCCACTGCCTGTTCGGTGGAACAAGCAGATATCCGCACAGCTTCTTTTGAGGCTATGAGCCAAGTGTCTGCAAATGAGACTAGAACAGTGAGGGACATGAAATCGTGATCGAAATGAAGCACCTGAGGACAAGGGTGTTTCCTTTGCCAGTGAAAGATACTGCTTCACAAAGTTGGGACTGTGGAAGGGAAGCAGTGACGGTAATTATCTTTGGTTGTTGACTGTGTGAATGTTCCCATTGCTGCGCATGTCCGTGTTAACGTCAGAACTCTGCCGCATGGTGGCGTTACATACGCACAGGGCCAGAGGCGCAATGAATGACGCATCTGTCTCCACCTACCTGTTTGAAATGCAGCTCACAGCTTCTTCACACACCCCAATTAATCTTTCTCATTGTCCTGAAGCCGGCACCCTGTTTGAATTCCCGATCTGCGGGAATGAGAATCTTTCCACTGTCTCTCGTCAATAAATGTCCCTCAGAACATCGGAGTCAAGTCACAGCGGAAGCTGAGATAGCCCCACACGCTGCTCACGGGCACATTTTACTTTCGGGTAAACAATGAGGTCTGCAGAGGCTGGAGATCACAGCTGAAAATGTGTTGCTGGTTAAAGCACAGCAGGTTAGGCAGCATCCAAGGAATAGGAAATTCGACGTTTCGGGCATATGCCCTTCATCAGGAAAGGGCATATGCCTGAAACGTCGAATTTCCTATTCCTTGGATGCTGCCTAACCTGCTGTGCTTTAACCAGCAACACACTTTCAGCACATTTTACTTTCCCCAACTCACCGCCCCAACCACTGCGGCTCCTGGGAGTGGAAAGGAAACAATCACCAAAACCCAGTCTTAGTTTTGTGAATCTTCAGAAAATAAGCAAACGTTCATCCCTTCGGATTTTCTATCCTGGGCTGACAGGGATGGGTTTTGTCACTCTTTTGTCGGATATTGCAAGTGGATGTTTTGCAGAAAAGCACCACAATGCAATCTGATTAATCAGGATCTGGATGTTTTCGGTCTTTGAATGTAAGTGTTGTGCTCCAGAACTTTGTTGTTCACAGTTTATAATACTTTTCTTCCCAGTCCCCTGTATCACTTGTCGAAAATGCTTAATTTACGTCTTGTAATCCTTTCACTGTCTGCTAATGACGATAGCGTTTCCGTCTTTTACCTCAGTTATCTTGACCTTGCATACCTCAAGCCTCAAGCTAATTTCACGAGAAACCTTCTCCAGTTCATAAGTTAATAATGGCTTTGTTTCTCGTCAAGTATCCAATTTCAGATCGATGTTGTTAATGTTCCTTTTATTCCTTCAGATCTAGGTTTCGCTCACAGGGTAAGAACAGACCTGTCACCAAATACATTTACCAACCTACCTTCATCCTTTCGATTCTATTAGCATCATGAACACTTCCCATCAAAATAACTCGAGAGACTTTCATCACCATTTTCTGTCAACAGTTCTACATTAGCTTTGCTGAATGAACCCCAAATTTCTTGATGTGACTCCTTATTTTCGGCCCTGATTATTCATCTCTCTACGCATGGAATTGGATCCTTCCCACCAGCTCTGTCCCTCATCAATCTGTGTAGTTAAATTCGATCTCCCATCAGCCTCTTCTGTCCTGATCAAATCCAGGGGAACAGGATACGTTGGGGCTATGGCACGGACAGGACAAGTCCAGTACTCACCTTTCCTGTTCGAGCAATTCCATGGGAAATTTTAGACCACAACTTTGGGCGTGTAGTTGTGGCTGAACACTTAAAGAGCTGGCGTAGAGATCCTTTGGGGTTCCCCCATCCCCGCCTCCCCCCGCCCGTGGTGGTAACCTGCTGACTATGCTTTCTTCGCTGGCGATTTTAAATGACTTCCTGTTGGTTGCATTATCGCTCAAACTTCACAAAACCCGTCTTCATAAAGTCCCGTTTTCTCATGTCTGGGAATTTATTGCCATGCAGGAAACTCGAGTTCTCAACAAACAAGGTACCAGATTCAAAACATCAGCTCTGTTTACCTTTCCACGAATGCTGCTCGACCTGTTAGCTTTCTGCAGTATTCTCTGTGTTTATTAGGCACAAGTGCTGCTTTTCATTCAAGAACTTCAATTCCTGTCCTCTGGTAACTGACTCTGGTCAGTGGCTATTGGTTCTTCTGATCATTAATCTGCCCATTCCCACCGCTTCTTCTCCCATCATTACCAACAGCTCCAGGAAATCTCCAGTTAACCTTCTTTGCTCCAAAGCGAACATTCCCAACCTTGGGAATGTCTCCCCAGAATAGGAATTTCTCATCCCTGGAAAAGAAGCATGGCGTACACTTGGGAAGAGATTTTGGCAACGTATTGTCAGTTAGGAAATGGAAAAATGTTCATGAAGCAAA
Organism: Hemiscyllium ocellatum; assembly: GCF_020745735.1. Lineage (NCBI taxonomy): Eukaryota > Metazoa > Chordata > Chondrichthyes > Orectolobiformes > Hemiscylliidae > Hemiscyllium > Hemiscyllium ocellatum. Next base: position 1,257,389 of record NW_026867515.1, read on the forward strand.
ACAGAAATCCCAGTCTCCAGCTTTGTGAACCTTCAGAAACTCTTTGGGAAGCGGATTTAGATGAGAATGAAAAATGAACCGTCCGACTGAGCAGAGACAGTCCAGACACCGTCCCCTTGTTGAAGAGGCTGGGAGATTGACTCTGATGTTCTCGGGACATGAACTGATCTGAGACATTGAAAGAATTGTCGTTCGTGCACGTCAGGAATTCAAACCCCTTCTCACCTCCGAGCCAATGAGGGAACTCGGGAACAGGCAAAACACTGAAAGGCTCGAAGGGCGACGGTCCCGGAGTAAGAAAACTAGTTCCTCCTGACATGGATATGTCTGCAGAGGGTGGGATCAGACTGTCCCCGGTGTCTCCACAATGAATGTCCCAGGCTTTATTAAGGAGAAGGAAAACTGATAGACGACAATTGTAATTCTAGGCGGGACAGGCTGAATTATGTATTCACTAACAGCTACCCCTAAATCATGGTGCAGTCAAGCGACCAGCGACCCCTGTCTCTGTGGCGCAATTGGTCAGCGCGCTCGGCTGTTGACTGAAAGGTTTGTGGTTCGAACTCACCCAGGGACGGTTAGTTTACTGCTCTTTCTTACCTTCGAATCTGTGCGCTTTTAATGGGGTCACGAAAATGTTCCCCAAACGTCAACCTTCTCCAGAAAGAGGTTTCTGAATTGAATTAACGTCTGACTCAAGGGACCGCGGATGCGGAGAAGCCAAGACAAAAAAAGCAACTCGGCCGGTTTGACAGCACCTGTCGGAGAAAACGGAATTCTGAAATACTGTGTCTGATTCTCTTTCCATAGATGTTGTCTGACCTTCTCCGTTCCTCCTGCAATTTTTCATATTTGTTTTTAACCAGAAGTTCATTTCGTATTTAGGGATGAAACAGCTAGACTCGCCGTGTGCAGATATTTAACCCTTTCGAATAACCGTGAAGCGAATGGATTCAAACAAACTCTGCGATAATTCACTCTTTCTCAGCTCCGCAGGCAGAGAGATCTGGGAAGTGAAGCTGTCAGTGTGGTTCTATATTCGTGGGCTGAGTGATTTATGCGATGAATTTGAAACCCATTGTGGTTTCCCCACGCAGGTGTGACCCCTGCCGACTACAAAATGTGAAATGTCGTCGAAAAGAAAGGGAGCTTGCTCCCCGGCTTCTTCTTTAAGATTCACGTCAGTGGAGGGGGAAAAATATTTCACTCACATTGGGAGTGGTGGGAAACTGTAACCCACTGCCTGTTCGGGTGGAACAAGCAGATACCCGCAGAGCTTCTTTTGAGGCTTTGAGCCAAGTGTCTGCAAATGAGACTAGAACAGTGAGGGGCTGGAAATCGTGATCGAAATGAAGCAGGCACCTGAGGACAAGAGTGTTTCCTTTGCCAGTGAAAGATACTGTTTCACAAAGTTGGGACTGTGGAAGGGAAGCAGTAACGGTGATTATCTTTGGTTGTTGACCTTGTGGCTGTTCCCATTGCTGCGCCTGTCCGTGTTAGCGTCAGAACTCTGCAGCATGGTGGCGTTACATACGCACAGGGCCAGGGGCGCAATGAATGACGCATCTGTCTCCACCTAACTGTTTGAAATGCAGCTCACAGCTTCTTCACACACCCCAGTTAATCTTTCTCATTGTCCTGAAGCCGGCAAACGGTTTGAATTCCCGATCTGCGGGAATGAGAATCTTTTCACTGTCTCGCGTCAATAAATGTCCCTCAGAACATCGGAGTCAAGTCACAGCGGAAGCTGAAATAGCCTCACACGCTGCTCACAGGCACATTTCACTTTCCCCAACTCAACGCCTCAACCACTGCGGCTCCTGGGAGTGGAAAAGAAACAATCACCAAAACCCAGTCTTAGCTTTGTGAATCTTCAGAAAATATGCAAACCTTCATCCCTTCGGATTTTCTATCCTAGGCTGACAGGGATGGGTTTTGTCAATCTTTTGTAGGACATTACAAGTGGATGTTTTGCAGAAAAGCACCACAATTCAATCTGATTAATCAGGATCTGGATGTTTTTGGTGTTTGAATGTAAGTGTGGTTCTCCAGAACTTTGTTGTTCACAGTTCATAATACTTTTCTTCCCAGTCCCCTGTATCACTTGTCGAAAATGCTTGTAATACTTTCACGGCTGTTAACCGGACGGTTGGTGGTTTGAACCCATCCAGGAGGGCTTTATTTGCTGCTCTTCCTCGGCTTTGACAATGTGTGCTTTTAATGGGGTCAGGAAAATGTTCCCCAAACATCTATAGAACATCTACGTTCTGCCTGCAAAAAAGACCCTGAGCTTCCAGTTGCCTGCCAATTCCAACCCCACCCTGTTCCCTGACCAACATCTCTGCCTCAGGTTTGCTGTATTGTCCCAGCGAAGCTCAGGACCAGCAGAACGAAGAGCACCGAATATTCCACTTGGGGACCATACATCCCTCCGGTCCCAATATCAAATTCAATAATTCTAGGGCCTGAAATCCATAGTATCCTCGTCTCTACCACACACACCAAGCCTTGTTATCACATAGTCTGTCATTACACACTACCTATTCTTAGCCACGAACAGTCTCCATTAACAGTTATTCACCCTCCCACGCAGATCGTTATCAACTCCCTTTCCTGTCCAACAGTTCTTCCCTGGCTTTGGGGTCTGTCCTGATCTATCATTTACTGCATCCGCCTTCCTCCCACAATATCTCCTGCATATAAACCAACGTTTTCCCAATCACCATCAGTTCTATGGAAGGGTCACCGGCAACTACTGTTTGTTTTTTGTTTCTGATATACAGCGTCCGCAGTTCTTTCAGCTTTTTATTGAGGTAGGGTTGGAAATTGTTTCGAGAAACAGAAGGAGAGGGGGAGAGACAGAACAGACATGAACTGTTGATCTCCGTTGTTACGCAGACGTAAAATCATTGTAGTGCGATGACTGCCCTTAAGCATGAATAGAGGCCCCAAGCTCTCCGTGAGCTTGTGCCGCAACGGTAGCGCGTCTGACTCCAGCTAAGCAGATTGCGTGTTCGAAACACGTCAGCCTCATTGAAATCGTTTCCGTATATTTTCAATCAAGAAAGGATTGCGTCCACTCCGCATATCTATTAAGCCCAGTCTTCTTTCCGGAAATTTTCAATAATACGTGAAGCTTTGCTGTCAGTTTGATTTGTGAACACTGTGTCAGGGAGGTGGTGTGCCCAGTGTTTGGGTAAATGCTCAGCTCCCCGAGTTCATCGCTGGATTTAAACACAGTCGTCTATCTCTGGGCAGCCGCTTCTTTCAGTTGGTGACAGTGCGGTGTGAATAACATAATGCAGATAAGTTTATTACATAATCCAGAGACACCTAGCTTTGTGTTTCAATCTATCAGGAGAGTGACAGCGAGTTCAGATAGAAATGTTTCCCACCAACAACAAATTATTTCCTCTCACTGGACACAGTTCAAATTATCGAGGAGAAAGTGAGGTCTGCAGATGCTGGAGATCAGAGCTGAAAATGTGTTGCTGGAAAAACGCAGCAGGTCAGGCAGCATCCAAAGAACAGGAAATTGGGCATAAGCCCTTCATCGCGAATTCGGGTCTACGGGCTATCCGTTCTTCTTAAATGCGCTGTACAGTTGTTTATTGATCTTCGCCGTTGCTGGGCGCTTCAGTGTGAAGTAGCTCGTTGAAATAGCATCCTGATGCAGATTTGTTTGCATGTGTTGGGATGATTGCTTTTGCAGCTAAAGTACTTGGTTCGCGTGTGTTGTTTCCTGTAGACGCTGTTTTGAATTTACCATTGACTGTTCGGTCTACTGTGACATCTAGAACAACAGCACTTTGTTGTTGTTCTCCTCTTTTGTGAATTTTATGCCAGTAAGGAAATTGTTGATGGTGTTGTAGGTTTCCACTAAGTTGTTCCATTATCTCTGCATTATTGCTTCTGTTAGGAATCCTGATATTGGTGGTTTCATGGGTGCTCCGTTGATTTGTTTGTTAGTCTTGTTACTGAATAGGAAGTGGGAGGTAAGGCACAGCTCCACGAGCTTGACAGTGTTATCTTTGCTGATGACGTTGGTGCTGTTTGGTGTTTGTGTCTTTGGTTCTTCAAGTAGTGTCTTCAGTTTTCTTTGGTCACGTTGATGTTAATGGATGTGAACAGGGCTGTATGTCAATGGACAGTATTATTCCATCCTCTTTTATCTTGTTGTCTTTGGTGTTCAAGAATTCTTGGATGGAGTAACTGGAGTGGCGTGAGTCTTCGACTTGGTGTTTTAGTCTTCAGTGGAGGTCTTTGACTAGTCTGTATATTGGTGTTCCAAGTGGTGAGACTGTGGCCTGAGGGGGGCTCCTGGTTTGAAGAGGAGGAGAACAGCAACAAAGTGCCATTCCTAGATGTCACAGTAGAGCGAACAGTCAATGGGGAACTTCAAACTAGCGTCGACAGAAAAACAACACACGCAAACCAAATACTTAACCGCAGAAGCAACCATCCCAACACCCACAAACGAGTGAACAATCCTCACTCTCTCCGCGGAGCAGGTAAGGGCTGTTTGGCACTGTCTGTTTGTAGACACGGTTACGTTTGTTTCACGGTTTAAATTTAATTTTTTTTTCAAAAAAAGTGCGGAGCGGACCCGGAAGCTGGTGTAGCGCAAACGTACCTGGGTAGGTTTTTTTTCCAATAAAGGCACGCAGGAGAGAATGTATGGAGGAAAACTTCATTCCAGTGACAATAACATGGAACAAACTGCCTGCAAAGATGGTAGAAATGGAGCTGAATCAAGGATATGAAAATGAAATGTTAAGCCTGCTTGAGAAAAGAAAGGCAGAAAAATTGCTGAATGACTTCCTGCTGGCCTATTAAATAAAAAACTTATAACAAAAAAGGACGTAACTCCACTACTACATTAGAAGGTGAATAATAATTACAAAGAAACTTTTAGAACAGCCAACAGTATCAGATATACATCATATAGAACAAAGAACAAATAAAATTTACAGCCCAGGAACAGGCCCTTCAAGCCTGGGCCGATCCAAATGTACTGTCTAAACCTGTTGGTCAATTCCTAAGTATTTGTATCCCTCTACTCCCCACCCACTCATGCATTTATCCAGACGCATCTTAAATGAATCTACCGCGCCTGCCTCTACCGCCTCTGCTGGCAATGCGTTCCAAACGCCCACCACCCTCTGTGTGAAGTAAAACTAGTTTTCGCTTTGAACAAGTGCTGCCCTTGCCGCGTTCATTGTAATGGTAGTTCTGCCCCATCCCTGATTCAGGAATTCGGATCTCGTTGAACGAAGCTGCTTTTTGAGAGAATTGATTGGCCGTTTTCGCACAAGGCAATGTAAGAAACAAGGGCTCGCCCGGGATTACGAACCCGGGATCTCTCGCACGCCCACGCACCAGGATGCCCGAAGCGAGAATCATTCCCCTAGACCAACGAGCCACATGCCCAAGGCGCCCTGCATATTTTTAACATGTGCCAATCCCTTAAATGCTGCTCAGTTCCATGAGAATCTAACCTTTTAGTTGTGAACACGAGTAAACAAACAATCCTATTCGAGGGTGCAAACTGTACACGTGCCAAACTGAGTGAATACACAAGGAAAATAGCTTTAAGGGAGATAGAAAGTATTTGAGCACCTTTGGAGTGTCTGCCCCCTCCCCGGATTCACTCCAGTTGCTACAAGTGAACAGTGTTTCACCCACCCCTACCTCCCCTACCCCTCGCTGCTGGAGGATGGTATATGGAAAGGGTGTGACATTGCTTTGCTCCCAGATAGTGCCCAGAGGGAGGAAGTTTCACTCTGAAGCTGACAGGGCTGCATCCGCATTGTGACGTCAACAATGGAGGCGGGCCGGACAGCTGCCCTGCAGTTGAGGCACGTGTGGAGGGGAGGACACTTTGCAAATCCCACTCTCCTCCAAGTCAATGCAGTTTGAGATCAAGCAAAGCAAGGGGTTTAAATTTATTTTAGAAAACCTCCTTTGTGCCGTGGGAAAACTCTGCCGCGAGAAATGCAGTGTTACAGATTCATATTAACAGAAGCAGGAGTAGACCATTTGGTCAAGCCTGCTTCGTCATTCATTAAGATCACAGCTCCACCAACCTGCACAATCCCGACTACCCTTAATTCCCCTACCACGCAAATACCCATCCAATTGTGTCTTCAATATACTTCATGAAGCTGTCTCAACTGCTCTCTTGGGCAGAGAATCCCATGGAGTCTCACAGAGTGACACAGATGTACAGCAAGGAAACAGACCCTTCGGTCCTACTCGTCCATGCAGCCCAGATATCCTAACCTAATACAGTCCCATTTGCCAGCACTTGGCCCAAATCCCCATAAAACCTTCCTATTCATATACACATCCAGATACATTTTAAATGCTGTTATTATACCAACCTCCATCACTTTCTCCAGCAGCTCATGCCGTACATGCATCACCCTCTGCGTGAAAAGGTTGCCCCTTATGTCCCTTCTATATCTTTCCCCTCCCCTCCCTAAACCTATGCCTTCGAGTTCTGGATTCCCCTATCCCAGGTAAAAGAACTTGTCTATGTGCCCTATCCATCTTCCTCATGGTTTTATAAACCTCTACACGGTCACCCCTTACCCTCCGATGCTCCGGAGATAGCAATCTATTCAACCTCGCCCTACAGCTCAACCCTCCAACACTGGGAACATCCTTGTAAATCTTTTCTGCACCTTTTCTAGTTTCACAACATCTTTCCAATAGGAAGCTGACCAAAATTACATGCAATATTCCAAACGTGGCCTGACCAATGTTCTGTACAGTGGCAACATGAGCTCCCAACATCTATCCTCGATGCTCTGACCAACAAAGGAAAGCATACCAAATGCCTTCTTTACTATCCCATCTGCCTGCGTCTCTACGTTTAAGGAACTATCAACCTGAACTCCAAGGTCTCTTTGTTCAGCAACACTTCCAAGGAACTTACCATTAAGTGTAAAAGTCCTGCTCTGATTTGTTTTTTTCAAAATGCAGCACCTCATATTTATCTACATTAACCTCCAAAAGCCACTTCTCAGCCCATTGGCCCATCTGATCAAGGTCCCGTTGCAATCTGAGATAACCTTCTTTGCTTGCCACTTCACCTCCAATTTTGGTGTCATCTACAAACTTACTAACTATGCCTCCTCCGTTTACATACAAATCATTTATATAAATGACAAAAAGTAGCTGACCCAGCATCAATCCTTCTGACACACCATTGGTCATAGGCCTTCAGTGTGAAAAGCAACCCTCCATCACCACCCTCTGACTCTGCCTTCGCGCCAGTTCTGTATTCAAATGGCGAGTTGTCCCTGCATTCCATGAATTCCTGAAGAAGGGCTCATGCCTGAAACGTCGATTCTCCTGCTCCTTGGATGCTGCTTGACCTGCTGCGCTTTTCCAGCAACACATTTTCAGCTTCCATGAGATTAAACCTTGCTCACCAGTCTCCCATGAGGACCCTTGATGAACGCCTTCCTGAAGTCAATATAGATCACGTCTATTGCTCTGCCCTTATCAATCCACTTTGTTACTTCTTCAAAAAACTCAATCATGTTCGTGAGACATGATTTCCCAAGCATAAAGCCATGCTGACTATCCCAAATCAATTCTTGCCTTTCCAAATACATGTAAATCCTATCTCTCAGGATTCTCTCCAACAACTTGCCCATCACGGATGTTAGGCTCACAGGTCTATAGTTCCTTTTCCTTACCATGTTTCTTAAATACTGGCACTACATTAGCCACCCTCTAGCCTTCCGGCACCTCACCAGTGACTATGGATGATACAAATATCTCAGTGAGAGGCCCAGCAATTACTCCCCCAGTTTCCCACAGAGTTCTAGGGTACTCCTGATCAGGTCTTTGGGATTTATCCACGATTATGCATTTCATGATATCCAGCAATTTCTCATCTGTAATACGGGCATTTTTTCAACATGTCACCACCTACTTTCTCACATTCTATATCTTCCATGCCCTTCTCCACAGTAAACACTGATGCACAATATCCGTTCAGTATTCCACTCCAACCCTCCCATCTACTGCAGCTCCACACAAAGACCGCCTTGCTGATCTTTGAGGGGCCCTATTCTCTCTCTTGCTATCCTTTTGTCCCTAATGTATTTACAAAAAGCCCTTTGGGATATCCATGACTCTATATGCTAAAGTTATCTCATGTTCCCTTTTTGCCCTCATGATTACCCTCTTAAGTATGCTCATACTGCCTTTATAGTCTAAGGATTTACTCGATCTCTCTGTCGATACCTGATACATGCATCCTTCTTTATCTTAACCAAAATCTCATTTTCTCTAGTCATCCAGCATTCCCCAACCTACCAGCCTTTCCTTTCACCCTAACAGGAATATACTGTGTCTGGACTCTTGTTATCTCATATTTGAAGGCTTCCCATTTTCCAGCAGTCCTTTAATCTGCAAACATCTTCCCCCAGTCAGCTTTTGAAAGATCTTGCCTAATACCTGAGTCTTCCTCCAATTTAGAACTTCAACTTTTAGATCTGATATATTATTTTCAATCAGTATTCTAATGTTAATAGAATTATGGTTGCTGGCCCTTAGGTTTTGCACCCTCGCCTGTATGTACATCCACATTGTGAATTAGAAAATGTCCTTGTACGCACTTAATAAATTCCTCGATTTGGCAAATAGATAAATGGGCAGGAGCTATATCTTGGGTCCACTCTTCCTTCATTCCCACCAACCCTAACACCATTCCTACCCCAATAGTCTAACGGCACTTTCCCCTGCAACTGCCGAATGTGTGACACCAGCCCATTTACCTGCTCCCTCCTGACTATCCAAGGGCCCAAACTTACCTTCCAGGTGAAGCGGCACTTTACCTGCACTTCCCACAACCCAGTCTACTGCATTTGCTGCTCAAAATGTGGCCTCATCTACAGTGGGGAAAACGAAGCATAAACTGGGTGACTGCTGCACAGAACATCTACGTTCTGCCTGCAAAAAAGACCCTGAGCTTCCAGTTGCCTGCCAATTCCACACCCTACCCTATTCCGTGTCCAACATCTCTGTCTCAGGTTTGCTGTATTGTCCCAGCGAAGCTCAGCACCAGCAGAACGAAGAGTACCGGATATTCCACTTGGGGACCATACATCCCTCCGGTCACAATATCAAATTCAATAATTCTAGGGCTTGAATTCCTAGTATCCTCGTCCCTTCCACACACCAAGCCTTGTTATCACATAGTCTGTCATTACACACTACCTATTCTTAGCCACGAACAGTCTCTATTCACCCTCCCACGCAGATCGTTATCAACTCCCTTTCCTGTCCAACAGTTCTTCCCTCGCTTTGGGCTCTGTTCTGATCTATCATTTACTGCATCCGCCTTCCTCCCACAATATCTCCTGCAGAGAAACCAACGTTTTCCCAATCACCATCAGTTCTATGGAAGGGTCGCTGGCAACTCCTGGTTTTTTTTTGTTTCTGATATACAGCATCCGCAGTTCTTTCAGCTTTTTATTGAGGTGGAGTTGGAAATTGTTTCGAGAGACAGAAGGAGAGGGGGGAGAGACAGAACAGACATGAACTGTCGATCTCAGTTGCTTCTCATAACGAAAAATCATTGCAGTGCGATCACTTCCCTTAAGCATGAATAGAGGTCGCAGATTACCCGTGAGTTTGTGCCGCAACGGTAGCGCGTCTGACTCCAGATCAGCAGGTTGCGTGTTCAAATCTCGTCAGGTTCACTAAAATTCCGCTTCTTACATTTCAAATCAAGAAAGGATTACATTCACTCCGTGTATCTGTTCAGGCGAGTCCTCTTTGCGGAGACTTCTGATCATGCTTTGCTGTCAGTTTGATTTGTGAACGCTGTGTCAGGGAGGTGGTGTTATGCTCAGCGCCCCCAGTTCATCACGGGATTTAAACGCAGCCATTTCGTTCAGTTGCTGACAGTGCGGTGTGAATAACATAATCCCGGTGTTTTTACAACATAATCCAGAGACTCCCAGCTTTATGTTTCAATTTATCAGGAGCGTGACAGCGAGTTCAGATAGAAATGTTTCCCACCAACAGTAAATTCTTTCTTCTCACTGGGCACAGTTAAAATTATCTTTATTCAACAGAAGGAGCGGAAACTACAGTCTGACGGCCCCTCTCCACATTAACGGTGAGCCTGAATTTTATAAACGGTGTCACTAAACTCCAGTGGCCGACACTGATTTGGTTCAATCGGTTTTTTTTTTGCCAAGCGTAATTCACCGAGAGGGTGCTGCTGTGTGAAACAGCGTGGGCAATTACTGCAGGGCCTCCTGCGCATGGAACACACCACAACTGATGTGTTTCACCTTCACCAGTTTATGCCTATCTCAGAGAAGAGAGTTTTGATGATTAGGATCATAGAAAGCCGACAGCGAACATGAGAAGAGCACTCAGACCTTCACAAGCTTGTCACCACAGCTGGGTCATCGTGGCCCGTGTATCAGTATGGGACAGTAATCTGCATCTACTGACTGGAAGCACAGCAAATTGGAGTGCTGGTGGGACTATCACACAGGAGAAAACGGCTTCGACAGATCAACTGGAGTGGCTCCCAATGCGCAACTCCGCTCTCCTCAACTGAATAACTGTAAACAAATTACTCAGTGATTCAAAGGAATACTCGGTTTTGAATCTGCATTGTGTCATGTACCTTCGAGAATGATGTCAAAACACCTTCACTGCTGTGATGGAGTATCCTGTTGGGCAGAATATACCCGTTGTCAAATTTCCTACATTCTGTTGGTCCCACTCCGGTTTCACTCAGAATCACAAAATGTCTGACAGCGCAGACTGAGGCCATGCAGCCCACCTTAGATCTGCTGGCTCAACACAATATGTAAATAACTGTCTCATTCTGTCGCCTTCTCCCTGTAAATCTGCACATTGTTACATTGAACATGCCCACCGAATTCCCTTTTGTGTCCATTGAATCTATCTCTTGATCACTGTCAGACAGCGACTTACTGATCCCATTCCCTGTGCGAAAACGGTCTTCCTAATGTCACTTTTACTTATTTTCCTGATGACTTTCAATCTCTGCCAAATCGTCCTCAACATAGGATACAGAGAACAGGAGACCCCTCAGACTGTCACCTCAACTGTGCGCATTGGGCCAGTATATCACTGTGAAATATTTATGTCGAAGCTTTTTTGGGAAGCAGATGAGAAGGCGAGGTGCATAACAGAGCGCAGTTATACGGGAAAGCTGCTGAAGACGACGTTGAATGAATAGGAGAGAATGGTCTCTCTTTTGGGTTATGGTCCCAACACGCCCGCGTTGTGCCATTCTCCTGCATTGCTCGGCAGTTTTTCCAGAGAAGTATTTAGCTTTTCATCTGGCGTGTGGCAGGCACGTTTGAGAATGACGTCAAAAGATCTTCTCTGCTGTCGTGTCATATGCCGTTGTGCAGACATATCGTCGATGTGCAAAAATAAACTCTGTCTAAATTCCCACATTCTGTTTTTCGAACAATGATTTCGCTCAGAATCACTAATTTTCAAAATTCCAAATATTCATACTTTAAGAAAGTGCTCATAGAAATGGTTAGTGAACACCTGGAAGAATTTCTACCAAACTTACCTGGGGAATTTCGCTTTGAGGGGTCTTGAAGTTTAAGTGGAAGGAAGGGAAGTTTGCCTCGAGGCTGTTTAATGCGGAGATGTGTTCTCCATGTAAACTGGTGTTAGTTGACCATCCCAGTGCTTCCTGATACAGCGCTGCCTGACCCCCAGGGAGGTTTACTCGTAGCAACTGGAGTGAATCCAGAGATGGAGCAGATTCTGCAAAGGTGCTCAAATACTTTCTATCTCTCTTTTAGGTATTTTCCTTGTGTATTCCTTCAGTTTGGCACGTATGCAGTTTGTACCCTAGAAAATGATTGCTTTTTTCCTCATGTTCACAATTAAAAGTGTAGTTTCTCATGGAACTGAGCCGCATTGAAAGGATTGGCATATTGATATATATATATATATCTATATATATATGTACACGTATTTAGTTTAAGATTAAATTAGATTTGAATGAAGTTTTCCTCGAAACACACCTAAGCCTATCTGGCTGCATGAAGGTTTTCAGGTTTCTGTGTGCTGGGTATTATGTGATCAGCAGGCATCTGGCAAACTACAGGAGCTGCCACCTATGTTATGTTCGTTTTAGTGTACTGCCTATGATCACTTATCTTGTGATTTTTTTGCAGAAAGACGTGCCGAAAGAAATTCGAAAACAAATGATACATCAACTTCTGACAGAGTCACTTGATTCATTGGATCTTGAATATCAGCAACCATTCAAATCGAGAAGACATGTTTGCTTTAGTTTGCTTGAGAGATTTTGGACACTGGTGTGGCAGGAAGAATACTGAGACACCGAGTGAAGGAGATTCAGTGCGCTGACTGTGAAAAGTGCTTCACACCATTTACTCAGCTTGGGGGAATCAAAGTCTCACCCCTCACGGTGGGGATAGACTATGTCCCCGTTCTGTTTGTAATTTCAAACACAGACCAACACAATGTAAGCTCCCCCAATGGGGAAACCGTGGAAATGTGGGGACTGAGGGAAGTGATTCCCTTCCCCATCCGTGCTGGAAACCCACAGGCGCATTCTCAGCGGGGACAGGCCATTCACCTGCTCAGTGTGTAGGAAGGGCTTCAGTCGGATCAGCCATCTGCAGGCGCACGAGTGGGTCCACAAGGGAGAGAAGCCATTCACGTGCCCCATGTGCAGGAGAGGGGTCACTCAGTCAGCTGCACTGCTGACCCACCAGCGGGTCCCCACCGGAGAGAGGCCATTCACCTGCTGTCAGTGCCGGAAGGGCTTCACCTGCTCCTCCCACCTGCGGAGGCACCAGTGAGTTCACGTGCCATCGCAGGGTGGATGGAAGGAGCTATGGCCGAGTGCCGCTAACAACCCAGCTCTGGGGACTCACTGGTTCGAATCACGCTGCGGCAGATGCAGAATTGGGATTCGGTCAGTAATCTGGACTTCAGAATCTCAGGATGAAACTATTTTCAGAGGGCAAAAACCCATCTGATTCACTCATGTCCTTTTCAGTGATGGAAACTGCCGTTGCGGAAAAGGATTCACTCAGTCGTCCCAGCTGCATGCTTTACCGGCTGTACGAAGGATCCAGTTACAAAGGGACAACTCAACTGACCAATAATAAAGAAAGTGTGGTGGGGGGAGTGGGGGTGAGTGTGTGCACTTTGAGCTTGAGGTGTTTTTTTTAAGAAAACCTACTTTTTGTACGCCTTGTGATGTGGAGATCTGAAGCTGTAACAAAGTTGGGTCGCAGTAAAGGTGACCTGAACTTACCGTGAGGCTTAAACTCTCATTGAAAGCTGTGAGATCCAACAGCTTCTCGTTCTTTCAGCCACCAGCACCGAGTTTCCAATGTTGTGTCTCAGAAGGAGCAGTGAATGAGTAGCTAGCATTGTTCAAAATTGTAAATATTTCAGGACTGCAGGTTTATTGTTTCATTGGCATTGCAAAGTTTACTGGCAACAGTGGGAGGTGTGGGCTGTATTCACTGGAAACAAAGTTTTAAAATGACACAAACACCAGGGTATAGTCCAACAGGTTTATTTGGAAGCACTAGGTTTGGAGCACTGTTCCTTCATCAGGTAGCTGTTGAGTGGGATGGTAAGACACAGAATATATAGCAAAAGATTATAGTGTCATGCAACATAAATGATATATTGAAGAAACCTGTTAAGTCCTTCATCTTTTAAAATGGGTTGCAGATTTCGGTTCATTAATCTGTAAATCCCAGAACGTCTTTTTAGTAACATTCTCCAGGTAACTTAATGTTTTGTAAAGGGAGGTGACACCTCAGGTCAGACAACGCATGAGAGCTGTGAGGTTAGAGTCTGTCTGTATCCCAGTCTTGAGTTAGACTGGTTCTATTTCCAAAAATATAGTACTGCAAATGCAATTCACCCCAAAGACGTCAATGTGTGAGTGCATGCATGAGACAGAGAGTCTGTGTGTGTGCGTGTGATGGAATATAATTGTGTGAGAAGGTGTGTGCATGGAGGTGAGTGTGAGGGGTGTATCAATGTGTGTCTGAGAGTCTGTCTATCAGAGAGGGTCTGCACAACCGTGTGAGTACTTGAGTGTGTGTGTGTGTGTATGTGAGAGAGAGAGAGAGAGAGAGAGAGTTTGTGTGTGTATTGTGTAGCTGGGTCTCCTATTGTGAGACATGAATCCAAGGTCTCTGCTGAGGTCATTCTCGTGAGCTCCAAACTTGTTATCAGCCTCTGCTCGGCCAATAGAAATGATCAAGCAGTTAAGCAGTTTCACAACACACCCTGGAGAGGGCAAGGTGAAGGGCTTATGTCTGAAACGTTGATTCTCCTGCTCCTTAGATGCTGCCTGACCTGCTGTGCTTTTTCAACAACATACTCTCGACTCTGATCTCCAGCATCTGCAGTTCTCACTTTCTCCTCATGGGCGAGGTGGGACTTGTCTTTTATTCACTCATTCACTCTTACAGCCTGACCTTGGTTGTGGCTTAACTGTGCATATATCAATGCAAGTTTCAGAAAGATTTCTACAGCTTGTTTTTTTTAAAAAAAGAACATTCTTCCAGACTTTAACAACGTTTCTGAATATATGATTTTAGCTATTCTCAATTTTAAAAATCAGCCATTTCTCGCACACCCTGTTTCCCAGGTAGAATCGTCACCACCCATTCTCTCTCTCTCTCCTTAAAAGGGCTTGATACAGCGATCAAAGAGGGCTGAGGCAGCAGAAAGGACGGGTACGGACGCTGGTGGGGATAGAGAAGGGAGAGAAACGGAGAGGGGGACAGAGGTTGAGAGGTAGAGAAGGACTAAGGTTCAGAGGGTTATGGGGAGAGAATGGGGGTGCAATGTGAGGAGAGGGAATGGGCAGGGGGTAGTGTGCGGGGAGAAAATGGATGGGGGGGCAGAGTGTGAAGAGAGAGACAGCACAATCCTACCTTCCCCAGAGCTGGTATCAGTGTCCCACGAACGAACCCACTCCTCCCACAGCAGATTTGGGGCAATCATTTCTCAATATACTCGTGGCTAAGGCAGTGGAATCATATCATCCCTCATGGCCATTCACACCATCCTTCTCAACAGCATCCCATCCAGATCCATTCGATTATGCAGCAGCTCTGCAATTCCACATAGCTATTTCCTGATGAAGGGTTTTGCCGGAAACATCGATTCTCCTGCTCCTCGCACGCTGCCTGACCCGCTGTGCTTTTCCAGCTCCACACTCTCGACCCTAATCTCCAGCATCTGCAGTCCTCACTTTTGCCCTGTAGGGGGTGAATGTTCTATGCCGAGTCTTTTGAATCTCTTCAAATCTTTCCTCCTCACCCTAAACCTATACCCTCTAGTTTTGGAATAACTACCCTGAGGTAAAGGCAGGAACGTTGAGCAGCCAGAGAAAATGCACAGGGAATAAAACATTTCGGGAAAAAAATGGCGTTGGCATTTTTCTCTCGTATTCGCATTTGGACACTTAAAATTTGTCATGATCTGGAGGTGTCCGTGTTGGACTGTGGTGTACAAAGTTATAAATCACACAACACCAGGTTACAGTCCAATCGGCTTGTTTGGAAGCACTTAGCTTTCGGAGCGCCGCTCCTTCATCAGGCGGTTGTGGAGGAAAGATCATAAATTCTGTGTTCCCATGTTTTACTCCACAACCGCCTGATGAAGGAGCAGTGCTCCAAAAGCTCATGCTTCCAATAAGCCTGTTGGTCTATAACCAGATGTTTTGTGATTTTTAACTCTAAAATTTGTCAGTAACACCAGCATCGTGACAGAGCATACTGAGCATGCTCGGCGGTGTCAGTAAGCACTGCGCATGTCTGCCGGTGTCAGCAAAGTACTGCACATACTCCTGGGTGTCCGCAGAAAAGGCGCACGAGCTCCTTTCCATGGACCAATGGAGAAACTTGGAAGATCCGAAGCAGTCTGGTCCTCCTGCCAATCAGAGTCAGCCGTTGTCGAAATGCGGAAGTTGGACCGTGAGCTCTGAATAAAAAATGCGGTCTGCAGATGCTGGAGATCACAGCTGAAAATGTGTTGCTGGTTAAAGCACAGCAGGTTAGGCAGCATCTCAGGAATAGGAAATTCGACGTTTCGAGCATAAGCCCTTCATCAGGAATGATGAGCTCTGAAGCCGCTGATGCTACTCTTTTGTCACTGAATGAAGATTAAACCTCACCCCTGACTATAAATTCCTTCCTCTGTCTAAAATTTGTGAGTATAATAGTGTTTTTGTCACCATGTTTTCCATTTTCTTTTCATACTGGGGTTCAATTATTGATTTATAGCAACTGAAAGGAAAGAGTGAATCGAGGGAGGGGACAGACTCTGGAAAAGTTGATCCAGGTCTGTGTCTCACTTTGCAAACGCAGTGCCACAATTTGAAGGTATAGCCTTTGATGTATGTAAAAAAAAGCAGAAAGGAGATGCATTGCTTATGTAGTGATATGTTGAGATGTGGCGAAAGTGAGATGCTGGAGATCAGAGTTGAAAAGTGTGGCGCTGGCAAACCACAGCAGGTAAGGCAGCAATTGAGGAGGAGAGTCGACGTTTCGGGCATGAGCTCTTCATCAGGAAAGATGTGTGGATGGACAAAGGGGCCTCGGCGACCTTCGAAACCAGTTACTGCCAGTTGTCAGACAGGTGTAGCAAGCAATGAGCAAAGCAAGTGATATATTAGCAAGAGGAATTGAGTTCAGAAGTGTGGATGTCTTTCAGCAGTTAGATCAGTCATTGAATGTATTCAAGGCTGAGTTCACTTGACTTTGAAAAACAAAGAAGTGGATGGTTATGGGGGAAGACAAAAATTGGTTTTAAGACCAGGACAGAACAGTTACAGAGTCATACAGCATAGAAACAGACCATTCAGTCCAACTGTGCTGACTGTGTTCTGAAACTAATCTAGTCCCACCTGCCAGTGATTGGCCCATATCCCCACTGTGCTGTGACAGCCACAGGCTCCATTCGCCTTTAATTGTGAAGTTTTACTCATATATCTCTAAACAGAGCATACACCCGGTCACACGTAGCCTATGGGAATAAAACACCACCGACAATTTCCCGAACCAGGACTGACTTTGCACAGAAAACATAGACATTTTAAATGAATAGGGTGCCATTCATTTTAAGATCGGGTGAACTTAAGACGCATTGTGTTGACTTAGAATTGAGAGATCCTTGACACACACACACAGCCGAAATCTTCACTATTATCAAATTGGAATTAAGGCTGGGTAGGCTGAGATGTTTTTTTTCCGCTGGAGCAGAGAAGATTGAGAGGAGAAGTTTATAAAACCATGAGGGGTATAGATAAGGTTAATGGAAGTTGTCTCTTCCCGAGGATGGGGGATTTCAAGAGCTGGGGACACATTTTTACGGTGAGGTGAAAGAGATTGAAAAACAGACGTGTGGATCAAATCTTTTATGGAGAGGGTGGTTCGTGTGTGGAATTAACTTCCAGACTAAGTGGTGGACAGGGGTACAATTACAACATTTAAAAGACATTTGGATAGGTACATGAGTAGGAAAGGTTTTGAGGGAAAGGGAAAGAATGAATAGGCTGGGGTAGTTTAACCTGGGGTGTAAGAGACTGAGGAGTTGCCTTATAGAAGTCTATAACACCATGAGGGGTATAGATAGGGTAAATAGTCAAGGACATACCCTGGGTTGGGGGAGTCCAGAATGAGAGAGAAAAGGTTTTAAGTGAGAGGAGAAAATTTTAAAAGGGACCCGAGTAGCAATCTTTTCATGCAGTGTGTGTATGGAGTGAGCTGCCGGTGAAAGTGGTGGAGACTGGTAAAATGGCAACATGTAAAAGGCATCTTCATGTGTGTAAATATAGAAAGAGGTTAGAGGGATATTAGCCAAGTGCTGGCAAATGGAACGAGATGAGGTTAGGATATCTGGTCAGCATGGACATGTTGGATTGAAGGGTCTGTTTCTGTGCTGTGCATCTCTATGACTATTACAACTGGATACAGACCTGGAGTAGGCAGATTGCACTAGTTTAGTGGGTCACCATGGACTGGTTGGAACGAAGGGTCTGTTTCTAGGCTGTATGACTCAATAGCATCGAATAAATGAGGATTAATCGCAAAGAGGTGACAAAGGTTTCAAATACCACCTTAGTTATAAAGAAGGGGTCCATACACATGTACCTAAGGACTGTGGGGCACTGTGAGGTTCAGTAAATCAGACAGTCAGCCAGCAATCTTTTTCTGGGAGACTAGTCTCGAGAAAGGAGTAAGTCCTATATTCCTGAAGACATAGATGGACAGGACAGTGAAGAAGGCTTTTGTCAGTCAGTGCACTCAGTATAACAGTTGGGAAGTTATGTTTCAGTTATCAAGGACGTTGGTGAGGCCACACTTGGAGTATTGTGTTCAGTTTCGTTCACTTGCTATAACAAGGATGGTATTAAACTGGAAAGAGTGCAGAAGAAATTTACAAGGATATTTCTAAGACTCAAAGATTTGAGTTATAGGGAGAGGTCTGACAAGATCGGACTTCTTTCTTGAGAGCACAGGAGACTGAGAGAAGAACATTAAAAACGTATCCAAGATCATGAGAGGCATGGGTAGGGTGTATGCACTCAGACTTTGTCTTGGAATTGAGGAATCGAGGACTAGAGGACATCAGTTTAATGTTAGAGGGGAAAGAATAACAGGGAATCTGAGTGGTATGCATATGGAATGAGCTGCTAGTGAAAGGTGGTTGAGGCAGGTACATTAACAACATTTAAAAGGCACTTGGACAAATACATGGATAGGAAAGTTAAAAATCACACAACACCAGATTATAGTCCAATAGGTTTAATTGGAAGTACACTAGCTTTCGGAGTGATGCTCCTTCATCAGGTGATAGTGGAGGGCTCAATCCTAATGCACAGAATATACAGCAAAAATTTACAGTGTGATGTAACTGAAATTATACATTGAAAAATTGATTGTCTGTTAAGCCTTTCATCTCTCAGAATACAGTGATAGTTTCACTTCTTTCATGTGTAAATCACAAAACCTTTTTGAAAAAAAATTGCATCCTCGGGTTAGCTGTTAACAATGGTGATAGCTAGACAATATGTTGAAGGTGTTGGCCCCCGTGTTCTCTGTCTATGACCTGATGTTTAGATTAGAATCAATCTAAAAAGTGAGATAACAGAGTTTTACATAAATTCATGCAGTTTTTGAGCTAAGTACAATGTAACCCTGCAAGTACAAATGCACCCCACAAAATGTATGTGTGCATGTGGGTCTTTGTGTGTTTGCATGTGTGTGTGTGTATGTGGTGAGTTCAGAGTGTCTTAAGTCTGTGAGGGGGTGCATGTGTGTGGGTGTCTGTGTGCACGTATTTGTGTATAGGAGTGTGTGTGTGTGTGTGTGTGTGTGGGTGTGTGTGTGTGTGTGTGTGTGTGTGTTGTGCAATGGTGGTCACCTGTAAATGTGATAATAGACTTCTATATCAACTTATCGGACCACACCCTTCGACCAGAAGAGATTGAAGTCCAGAGTAGGGGTCTCAACGTCTGCCCAAGCAACAAAATGGACCAGTTGGATATCCACCAGAACGAAGGACCCGATACCCAGCATGAGCAAAACCAATGTAGTGTACAAAATCCCATGCAAGGACTGCACAAAACACTACATTGGACAAACAGGAAGACAGCTAACGATCCGTATCCATGAACACTAACTAGCCACGAAAAGACATGACCAGCTACCCTTACTAGCCACAAACGTGGATGACAAGCAACATGAGTTCGACTGGGACAACACTACTATTATAGGACAAGCCAAACAGAGAATAGTCAGGGAATTCCTAGAGGCATGACACTCATTCACTGATTCAATCAATAAGCACATCGACCTGGACCACTGCAACGGACAGCTGGAACTGACAACCGGAAGCGGCAGATTCAAATCACTACAAATGCCGGAGGAAAGATCACAGAAGCGCTTCACAGGAGGCTCCCAAGCACTGAGGATGTCACCCAGACAAGGGACGAAACGTCTGCAACACAAATTCCAAGCTCGGCGAACAGAACCACAACAACAGAAAGTAATGTAGTCAAAATGTTCCCACGCCTGAAAGGATCGGCAACGATTCGGCAGAGTTTTCAAGTCATGAGGAAAAGAACTAAAAGTGACATTAGGAAGAACGCTTTCATACAGGGAGTAGTTGGGGTCAGCAAATCCGTAACTGACATTGACAAAGAGGCAGATTCAATAGACGCAAACGGGAATTCGGTGGTCATATTTAAAGTAACAATGTGCAGAATTACATGGAGAAGGCAAGAGAATGATACGAATACAGATACACGTTTACTTACGGTGTAGAACCAGCAGAGCGAAGGTGGGCCACATGGCAAATGTTGTGACTCAGAGTGAAATCACAGGTCGACCAACAGAATTTAGGAATTTAGAAAAAAGTTGAATTTTACACAGCCTCCATACTTCTGCGCAACAGTATATTATTACACGACATCAGTGGAGGTCTTTGATAACAGTATCGAACATGCATGCCACATGCCAGACAAAAGGCTGAAGGGACCTGTGGAAAGCGCACATTCACAGAGACAAAGAGAGACAAATGGCGACATATATTGAGGTCGACACTGAAAGGACGAATTCTCCATTCGACATGGATGCTAACTGATGGAAATGAAAAGAAAAATGTTATCATTTAAGCACAGCCGTTCACTAGCTCAGGGCAAAAGAATACAGCATTAGGGCCACTAATCTCCTTTTAAATTTGTAAATGCGAAGTTAGTAAGTGAGTGAGAGATTTTGATAAATACGCTGATTTGACAGGTGAATATGAGCATTTCCCCGGTGTTATAACATATCAATGCAAAGATAACATTAACTCTGTTACGCTCCATAGATGCTGCCATGTCTGCTGAGTTTCTCTATCAATTCATGTTTTTGTTTCAAATTTCCAGCATCTGCAATCCTTTATTTGATATTGACCTGAATAGTTTTTGGGACAAAATCAATCCCTGCCAGCTTCACATAGTATTTCATGCTTCTAAAAAAAAATCAGAAATGTTGCCATCGTGACAAAGGAAAGGTGCAGAATTCCCATTCTCTGGCCCGGACTGGGACCCTTAGGACAGCGTGAAAAGCATAGTATCCTAAGCACTTGATTACCGGTGGAGCGAGCCAATGTATATTTGTTCAATTGCACTGTTTTTGCCTTTTCATTTATGACCATCGTCGCTGCAGATTGGTTTCTCCCTGTCTTCGAGGTTTTACAACGTACAGAAAGACCATTCGGTCCACTGTGCTGTGTGGATTATCAGACATCGATCTGTCCTTGTCTCAGTTTCCAGCATTTCGCCCATAGCCTTGTGTATTCTGATGTTTCCGGGGCTAGTGCCAATGAGATTCTCCCTGTGATCTCACAATGACACAACAATGGGCCTGAAGTCTGATATGGTCAAACTGTGTTGAAACCCCATTTAGGAACTAATCGTCATTTTATCCACAGAGGTAGACACGCAGATACATTCGCGGACAGGGGCAGTGATCTCAGGATTATACCCACTCCATGTGCTTCATGTCCACCAGTTTCTCCAATAAAAATCAGAGGGAGAATACAAGCCACTTTTCCAGACAATGAGAGCTGGGATATGGAATAGACAGTGAGTTGAAACAGTCCCACGTGCAGCTCGTGCAACTTTCAATTCCCCAAAATCCACCGACGCATTCGCTGCGGCGCCTGGCAATCTAAGAGGACAGCACCCGGCAGACATTCCTCACTAAAAACAACTGACTCACGGGAAACTCTAAATACAATCATGACGCATTTCTTCCTGCTTCTGTCCCTATCTCATCTCCAGCTCGATCCGAACGTCCAGCTCTGAGGTCAATGAGCAGCTTGATACAAACACAGGCAGATCGTGAAGATAACCTTTACCTGGAAAGCAGGGCCAGGGAATGTCAGACATAAGGTATTGGGAAGTGATGAGCTTCCCACCAGTCGCTGATTCCAACCAGTTCCAAAGAGGGTGAATATTTATCCCCCTCCACAGATTTGAATCTTAAAGAAGAAACTAGGGATCAAGGTCCCATTTTTTTGGACAATATTTCTCAACTGGAGTTGGCAGGGCTCGCACCAGCGCGGGGAAACGGCAAAGCATTTCACGACCATCGCATTAACTACTCGGCCCACGAATACACACCCACACTGACAGCTTTACTTCCCAGGTCTCTCTGTCTGTAGAGTTGAGAAAGAGTGCACCACCAGACCAAGGAAGCAGCGGGAGGGAGAGCAGCGGGCACGCCGCCTCTGGGTGGGATTGGACCACAAACCTTTCGGTTAACAGCCGCTTCTGCTGACCAATTGCGTCACAGAGACAGTCAACTGCGCTGGGTACACCATCGCTTAGGGGAGGCTAAGATCAGTTCATACCCCGAGAACATCAGAGTCTATCTCCCGGCCTCTTCAACAAGAGGACGTTGTCTGGACTGTCTCTGGACAATCGATAGGATGAATGTAGATTGGCAAATGTATTTGGTGACAGTTCTGTTCTAGCCCTGAGAATCAGAGACAACATTTCAGAATTCCGTTTTCTCCAACAGGTCCTGTCGAGTTTCTCTTTTTGTCTCGGCTTCTCAGCATCCGCATTCCCTCACGTCAGACATTAATTCAATCCAGAAACCCCTTTGGGGAAAGGGTTTCTGTTTGGGGAACATTTTCCTGACCCCATTAAAAGCGGACGGCTTCAAAGCCGAGGACGGCTAGCGAACACACCGCCCCTGGGTGGGCTCGAATCACGAAACTTCCGGTTAACAGCCGAACGCGCTAACCAATTGCGCCACAGAGGAAAGCGGGAGCGAGGGCTGCACCATCGCTTAGGGGAGGCTGTTAGTGAGTTCATAATTCAGCCGGCCCCGCCCAGAATTACAATTGTCGTCTAACAGTTTTACTTTTACATAATAAAGCCTGGGACATTCATTGTGGAGACACCGGGGACAGTCTGCAGCCATATCCATGTCACGAGGGACTAGCTTTCTTACTCCGAGGTCGTCGCCCTTCCAGCCTTTCAGTGTTTTGCCTGTTCCCGAGTTCCCTCATTAGCTCGGAGGAGAGAAGGGGTTTGAATTCCTGATGTGCAGGAACGACAATTCTTTCAATGTCTCAGATCAGTTCATACCCCGAGAACATCAGAGTCAATCTCCCGGCCTCTTCAACAAGGGGACGGTGTCTGGACTGTCTCTGCTCAGTCGGACAGTTTATCTCTCATTCTCCTCTAAATCCGCTTTGCAAAGAGTTTCCAAAGATTCACAAAGCTGGAGAGTGGGATTTCTGTTTTGCTTCATGAACATTTTTCCACTTCCTAACTGACAATATTTTGCCAAAACCTCTTCACAATTGTACGCCGTGCATCATGTCCAGGAATGAGGAATTTCCATTTTGAGGAGACATTCCAACGGTTGGAATGCCAATAAATGATGTGCAGGTGAAACTTTGGATGTGGAAGGCTTCTCTAGGGCCTCGGATAGAGGTGAGGGAGGAGGTGCGGGCACAGGTTTTTCAATTCCTGCCGTGGCAGGGGAAGGTGCCAATACAGGAGGGTGGATTATTGGGCGGCGTGGACCTGACCAGGTAGTCATGCAGGGAACGGACGTTGAGGAAGCTCGAAAGGGGTGGGGAGGGACATCTATCTCTGGTGGTGGGGTCCGTTTGGGGATGGTGGAAATATCGTCGGATGATTTGGTTTATGCAAAGATCGGTAGGGTGGAAGGTGAACCCCAAGAGGGGTGGGGGTGTCTGTCCTTGCTGTGGTTGGAGGGGTGGGATCTGAGGGCGGAGATGCGGGATGTGGACCAGATGCGTTGGAGGGCATCTTTCACCATGTGGGGAAGGAAATTGCGGTCTCGAAAGAAGGAGGCCATCTGGTGTGTTCTGTATTGGAACTGGTCCTCCTGGAAGCAGATACGGTGGAGTGGAGGAATTGGGAATACGGGATGGCATTTTTGCAGGAGGTAGGATGGGAAGAGGTGTAATCCAGGTAGCTGTGGGAGTCGGTGGGTTTGTAAAAAATGTCGGTGTCAAGTCGGTCGACATTAATGGAGGTGGAGAAGTCCAGGAAGGAGAGGGAGGTGTCAGAGATGGTTCAGGTAAATTTAAGGTCAAGGTGGAACGTGTTGGTAAAGTTGATGAATTGCTAAACCTCCTCGCAAGAGCACGAGGTGGCTCCAATGCAGTCATCAATGAAGCGGAGGAAGACATGGGGAGTGGTGCCGGTATAATTACTGAAGATGGACTGTTCTACCTATCCAACAAAGAGACAGGCATAGCTGGGGACCATACGGGTGCCCATGGCTCCCACTTTGGTCTGGAGGAAGTGGGAGGATTCGAAGGACTTATTGGTCAGTTCAGCCAAATGAATGAGAGTGTCGGTGGAAGGGTACTGTTGAGGACGTGGGGACAGGAAGAAAAGGAGGGATTGGAGGCCCTGGCCATGGCGGATGGAGGTGTCGAGGGACTGGATATCCATGGTGAAGATGAGACGTTGGGGGCCGGGAAAACTGAAGTCTTGGAGGAAGTGGAGGGTATCGGTGGTGTCTCGAACGTATGTGGGGTGTTCCTGGGCTAGGGGGGATAGGAGGGATAGGACAGCATCGCGGTAGGTAGAGATGAGTTCAGTGGGGCAGGAGCAGGTTGAGACAATGGGTCGGCCAGGTTGGTCAGGCTTGTGGATCTTGGAAAGGAGGTAGAACCGGGCAGTGCGGGGTTCCTGGGCTATGAGGTTGGAAGCTGTGGGTGGGAGATCTCCTGAGGTGATGAGGTTCTGTATGGTCTTGGCAATGATGGTTTGGTGATGGGGCGTGGGGTCATGGTCGTGGGTGCCGTAGGAGGAGGTGTCCTCGAGTTGGCCTCTGGCTTCAGCGGTGCAGAGATCAATGCACCAGACTACCACTGCACCCCCTTTATCTGCTGGTTTGAGGTGAGGTTGAGATTGGAGCAGGGGGAGTGGAGATCTGTGCGTTGTGAGGGTGAAAGGTTGGAGTGGGGGTGGGGGGGGCAGACAGGTTGAGGTGGTTAATGTCCTGGTGGCAGTTGGAAATGAAGAGTTCGAGGGCAGGTAATAGGCCAGCATGCAGTATACCCCAACCCCAGGTAAAAGACCTTTCCCATTTACCCTATCCATGCTCCTCATGATTTTATGAACTTCTATAAAGTCACCCCTCAGCCTCCAAAGCTCCAAGGACCATAGCCCATCCTGTTTGTACAAGTCCCACCTTCCCCAAATTCTTGCGCTCAAAATCTCCAACCCTGGCAGCGTCCTTGTAATTCTTTTCTGAACACTTTCAGTATTCCTACAGTGTTGTAACCTCTGAAGACGACTTTTAAAAATACTTACAATTATCGTATTACTACAAGGAAATCAAACCAGTTGGGCATGACCTTCCCATAGCAATTTGTCTTGTCTGTCCTTCATTAACCAATGCTTTTCTTGTAAAAAGAAATTGTGGCATGTGATTGTTGCAGGTATGTGCAACATTTTCTCACTCTCCCTCACGTCTCTTGGACCGAGTAATTGACTGCATGCAGAAGGCAGCTGAGAGTCAGCCCCACACTGTAGTAGGTCTGGAATCACATGTTGATGAATGGTAGATTTTCCTCCATAAAGGAATAATTTCACAACAATCAATCAATAATGGTTGGAGACACAGTACAGTTCTGGCAGCATCTATAAAGAGATTAGTGTTAATGTTTTGTGTCCAGTGGCCCTTCAATAGTGGCTGGATTCAAAACACTAACTATTTTCTCTCCCAGACCTGCTGCGATGCCCCAGCAATTGTGTCTTTTGTTTCCGATCTCCAACATCTGCAGTTCATTGTTTTCAACAATAATGATTTCCTGGTGGCCAGTACTGAGACAAACTCTCACTTCCAGATCTTTTTATTAGTTGGACATAAATTCCACTAGCTGCCATGATGGGATTTGATTTTTTGTTCTCAGAACACCTAGATCTCTGGGTTACTCAACCATTATCACTAGATCACAATCTTCACTTCAGTGACAATTTTCTGCTGAATATTTTCCTTTATTCATTCATGTGATATGGCACTTTATCTCCCAGAAAAACCAAGTGCCATTTTCGAGGGCAGTTACCAGTTAATCACATTACTGTGGATCAAGAGTGACACAATCGCCTAACTGGGTAAGGACTGAAGATTTCCTTCCTTAACAAGATAGGTCCTTATATCAATTGCTAAGATCACAAAAGCAGCGATAAGCTTTAAATTCCAGATATATTAATTGATTCCAAAGTGCATCAGGGACATAGCAGCATCAATTTGAAACTCCAGATGTTAAATCCAGTAACAACGCCAAAATGCTACCAACTCCGTACAATCTCTAATTTCCAACACTGACTGGCCTGTAGTTGCCCCTTGTATCCTTTTCCCATTTATTATTAACTATTCAATTCAGCTCATTGAATCAATTCTGCCATTTATTCAGATCACTTTAGCTCTGGTAAACATCAACTCCACTTGCCTGCTATTTCCATACAATCCTCAATTCCCTCACTAGTTAAACAAAAACTGACAGCCTTGAATGTACTTTACGACCCAAGCTCAACAACCCTCTGTAATAACATGTTCCACAGATTTACTGGCCTCATTAAAAATTCCTATCTGTCTTCAACATGCAATCTCTCCTTGGCAGGTTATTCCCTCTGGTGCTAGACTCACCCACAAAGGTAAACTTTTCCACATCAAGCCTGTCAAGTCTCCTCAGAATCGTTTGTGTGAAAATAAGGTTACCTCTAAATCTTCTCACTTCTAATAAGTATAGGCCCAACCTATTCACTTCTCTTCATATGATATTCTTTTCATCCTGGTCAACCTTCACTGGACTACCTCCAAAGCCTGTATATCTTTCCTTGGGTAAAGGACCCACCCAGTGTTCAGTTTTGGCCTGACTGGTGCCTGAATTAGGTTCACTATAACCTCCCGACATTTATACTCTATTTAAAGGTCAACCTCCCATTTGCCTTCCCTATTACTCACTGAACTTAGATGAAGAGATGCATGGGTATGGGCTTCCAAATCCCTCTATTCACCAGCTTTCTCCATTTAACATTCAGCACTGTTCCTCCCGGCAAAGTGCACAACCTCATTTCCCCAAATTCTATTCCATTTGCCAAGGGTTTGCTCATTTGCTTAACCAGTCTATATACCTCTGCAGATATTTCACGTCGTCTCACCACCTGCCTTCCCATCAACCATCTTTTCTGCAATCTTGGCAATAGTGCATTCACTTTACTTATCCAAGTAAATAATTGTAAATAATACATACTGTAAATAATTTTGGCCCCAGCACTGATCCCTGTGGCACACTACTAGTGACAATTTGCTATCCTGAAATCCATGCCTCTTTGCTTATTATTTCTTGAGATGTGAATATCATTGGCTCTGCCAACAACCCTTCCCAAACAGTCCTTGAAAATGTGGTGCTGAGCTGCCTCTTAAATTGCTTCACATTATGATTTGTTCTGCAATGATGTTCAGGAGCGAGTTCCAGGTTTTTGATCAATAACAAAGAAGCAATGCGATATATTTCACAGTTGGAATGCTGTGTTCACACTTACCTGCTCTTGGTGGTTGAGGTGATGGCTTGGAAGGTGCTTTTGAAGAGCCACCACTTAATCAAGCCAGACTGATAGATTATGGCCAGAGATTCTGCTTTTCGACTTTCATCATCAATCTAAATTTTTTCCCGCCAAGATTTTAGTCTCAAACTGCCACACAATTCCTCCTGTTATAGCTTCAATCAACTATAATAATATGACGATTCTTGGGATGATTTTTCACACCTGAGTGCAAAATAAATACAGATCATTGTTTCCAGCTTTGGTGGATCAAAAAAAAAAACAGCAAATTGGTCGATAGTTACAGTTAGTGCAAACAAAGCTAGCGATCGATATAGACTAACCCTGTTCACTTCAATGGCCAAATTACATTTTGAAAACCAAGTACACTCAGACAACTTGTAAAAGTGGTTCAGAGGAGGAGAAATGGGCATTGAAGAGGAGTGAAATGATTGTTTTTGGTCATCGCCACCATTGTCCGAAAAACAGGTTGAAAAGATTCTTAAATGGTGGGCAAAAAAGTGGAGTGGTATAACACTTCAGACACTGCAAAGTGTAAGATCACTTTCAAGTGGAAGAAAAAGACATTTCTTACTTCTAGAAGAACGGGGGAACAAATGGGGAATAAATCTGAACTGGGAGCTCTTTCTTATTAAGGATGTTCCTTCACCACAGTCTTGGTTTAGAGCAAACGTTCTTCATCAGGAATGAAGGTTGGTCCAACGGGGCTGAGAGATAATTGGGAAGAGGATGGGGATGGAGGGGAGGTTGCTGTGAATGAAATAGGTCGATGGAGGTGCTGATTTATCGTGAGAGGTAAGACAGGAAGGTGGAGCGAATAGGTGGGAAGCAAGATGAAAATGTAGGACAGCTCAAGAGGCCAATGCCGAGTTGGAAGGTTGGATCTGGGACAAGGCGCGTGGTGTGGGAGTGAGGGTGAGGGCAAATATGGAAACTGGTGAAATCGACATTGATCCCATGGGTCCCAAGGCGAAAGATGAAGTGTTCTTCCTACAAGCGTCAGGTAGCTAGGGCTTGGAGGGGGATGGGGCACAGGACTTGAATGCGCTTGACGGATTGGGAGGGGAAGTTAAAGTATTCAGCCACAGGGCGCTGGGGTCATTTCGGTTTGGAGTCCTAGAGCTGTTCCCTGAAATGTTCTGCAAGTTGGCATCCAGTCTCCCCAATGTGGCAGAGCAATGGACATATAAATAAATCTTACAAACAAATTGTATAAATTTTAGCATGCCAGAGTTATTATCTTTAATGAAGATAATGAAAATATTTATAAAATTAGTGACTGTTTGAAACGGTTTGTTGGTCAGGCTCAACTCATCCCCTTCAAATGAGACAATGCCATTGATAGTGGTGAACTGCTCTTTTTGCTGTAAAATCAGAAGTTCTTGATTTATTTTCACAACTCACTGGTATTCACACCTGCACATTCAATGTCAAACTCTGACATCAGAAATGAAATTACACCATTAATTTTGACTTACAACATTCGAACAAACAAATTAATAGCACACAGTGAATACCAAGTCTGATGAATACGAAATCAAATTTGACCAAAAAAAATACAATCAAGATGTAAGATAAGAAATGGGGAAAGGTTAGAAGGCAAGAAATGCAGCATCATAGAAGGTGTTCCTCCAGGGAGTGTATTTTACCAACTACAACTGCTAAATATAAACAAACACTCTGACATGATCCTCCGGTTTTAATGTGAACCAAAGCCCCATACAGTAGGTACCATTTAAATAAGTTAATAGAGACAAGCCTGGAGCAAATCCAGCCTCCAGTTGGGCCCCACTTTTGGAGCTCGGAGCTTCCTCCAGCCCCAGGGGGTTGTTGAGCTCCTGAGCTCCAGCTGCCACTGCCACTCCTCCACTGAAGAAGCTTTGGGAAGCAGATGCAAAGGCAAGATACAGAACAGAGCACCTTTGCCAAGGAAAGCAGCTTTTGAAGACATTGAGCAATAGCATCACATGGTTTTGACCAATCGACCTCTGGGTTATGTGCCCAGCACACTCATGCTGCACTACTCTGCTTCGGTGCTCCCAGTCGCTGGATTGTGGATCAGTTTAAAGTCGATCCTATATCTCTGATAACATCACTACACAAGGCAGTGAAGAAAGGTTTCGGCACACTGGCCTTCATCAGTTAGGGAATTGAGTATAGATGTTGGCAAGATATAGTGTAGTTATACAGGACATTGATGAGGCCGCACCTGGAATATTGTGATCAGTTTTGGTCCCCTCGGTACCGTGTGACTTCTGACATCTTCAACTCTGGGTTTGTGTTGAACTTGATAGGATATTTTGTCCAACTCAGCATGTTTAAACAGTATCGCTCGGAGATAGTCATTTGAAACATTTGAGGAGGTGAGCTCAACAAGATTGAAC
This sequence comes from Hemiscyllium ocellatum, assembly GCF_020745735.1. Taxonomy (NCBI): domain Eukaryota; kingdom Metazoa; phylum Chordata; class Chondrichthyes; order Orectolobiformes; family Hemiscylliidae; genus Hemiscyllium; species Hemiscyllium ocellatum. The sequence continues at coordinate 1,287,440 of NW_026867515.1, forward strand.
TATTCAAAGTTACTTGGACTCTCTTTTAAACTTACATCAGGACCAGTAGTCAGAGACACATGCAACATGGAAACAGACCCTTCAGTCCAACTTTTCCATGCTGACCTGATATCCTAAATTAATCTAGTCCCATTTGACAGCACCTGACCCATATACTCTGGAAGCTCATTTAATGTATGTACCACACTCTGCATGAAGAAGTTGTCCCTTTAATATATTTCGCCTCTCACCCTAAACCTATGCCCTCTAGTTCTGGAGTCCTCCATCCCAGGGAAAATACCTTGTCTTTTACCCTGTCCATCCCTCTCATGAATTTGTAACCTCTATTAGGTCACTCCTCTGCCTCCGATGCTCCAGTGAAAACAGCCCCAGCCTATTCAGACTCTCCCTGTAGCTAAAACCCTCCAAACCCCAGCAACATTCTGTAAACCGTTTCTCATAGAGAAGTCAACGTTTCAGTCCTGAAGAAGGGTTAATACCCAAAATGCTGACTACTCCACATCCTGGTGCTGCCTGGCTTGCTGTATTCTCCCAACCTCCTGCTTGCCTACTTCAGGTTGCAATATGTAGTGCCTCAGTGGTTACCACTGCAGCCTCACAGCACCAGGACCCAGGTTTGATTCCAGCCTAGGGTGACGGTCTGTGAGGAGTTTGCACATTCTCCCAGTGTCTGCGTGTGTTTTCTCTGGGTGGTCCTGTCCAAACATATGCAGGTCTGAGGTTTGATGAAGGCCTTCCTGCACTTAGAGCAACTGAGCAACCTCTCCCCCATGTGGACCCACCAGTGGGCCAGCAGGTCAGAAGAAAGAGCAAAGCCCATCCTGCATTCGGGGCAGAAGAACGGCCTCTCCTCGGTGTGACCCACTGGTATCTCAGCAGGTGGGAAGAACTACTGAAGGCCATCTCGCACTCAGGGCATGAGAACAGCCGTCCTGGGTGTGGACCAATTGGTGCGTCTGCATGGCAGAGGAATCACTGAAGGCCTTCCCGCACTCACGGCAGCAGAAGGGCCTCTCCTATCTGCGGACTCATTGGTGCTTCAGAACCCTTTCAAATTTCACAATATCCTTCTGATAGGAGGGAGACCAGAATTGCACACAATATTCCAAAAGTATTCCACAATATTCCAGTGTCCTGTCCAGCCACAACGTAACTTACCAACTCCAATACTCAAGTTAGAGGATTGCGAAGTTTTAAAACTCACAAAATAAAATAGCAAAAATGGAAGGACAAACCGAATTTTTGAAGTCAACTTGGAAGCATCATTGAGAAATCGGCGGACTGGGTTTATTAGGTACCTGTTCTCCTTAAATACACTATATACATCTTTCTCTTCTGCTCTTCGCAGTTTCTCTGTGCTGCAGTGTGTAGTGGCTCGTTGAAATAATGTCCTGATGCAGCTTAATAGAACAAAGAACATAGAAAAATTACAGCGCAGTAGAGGCCCTTTGGCCCTCGATGTTGCGCCGATCCAAGCCCACCTGACCTACGCAAGCCTACTATCCTCCATATGCCTATCCAATGCACGTTTAAATGTCCATAAAGAGGAAGAGTCCACCACTGCTACTGGCATGGCATTCCATGAACTCATGACTCGCTGAGTCAAGAAGCTACCCCTAACATCTGTGCTATACCTACCACCCCTTAATTTAAAGCTATGCCCCCTCGTAAAGCTGACTCCTTAGGTGGAAAACGGTTCTCGTTGCCAACCCGATCTAAACCCCTAATCATCTTGTACACCTCTATCAAGTCACCCCTAAACCTTCTTTCTCCAATGAAAAAAGCCCCAAGAGCCTCAGCGTTTCCCTCATACGATCTTCCTACCATACCAGGTAACATCCTGGTAAACCTCCTCTGCACCCGTTCAGTGCCTCCACACCCTTCCTATAGTATGGCGACCAAACTGCACACAATACTCCAGATGCGGGCCGCACCAAAGTCTTATACAACTGCAACATGACCTCAGGACTCCGGAACTCAATTCCTCTACCAGTAAAAGCTAGTACGCCATATGCCTTCTTCACAGCACTATTTACCTGGTGGGCAACTTTCAGAGATCTGTGTACATGGCCACCAAGCTCCCTCACTGCTCATCCACACTACCAAGTATCCAACCATTAGCCCAGTAATCCATCTTCTTGTTACTCTTAACCAAAATTGAACTCCATTTGCCACCTTCCTGCCCAGCTCTGCAGCTTAACTATATCTCACGTAACCTGCCACATCCTTTTCCTCACCGTCAACAACTCCACTGACTTTCGTATCATCCGCAAACTTGCTCACCCAACCTTCTAGCCCCTCCTCCAGGTCATTTAAAAAAATGGCAAACAGCAACGATCCCCAAAACAGATCCTTCCGAACACCACTATGAACTGCACTCCAAGATGAACCTTTACCATCAACTACTACCCTCTGTCTTCTTCCAGCCAGCCAATTCCTAAGCAAACCTCCAACGCACCCTCAATGCCATACCTCCGTATTTTTTGCAGTAGCCTACCATGGGGAACCTTATCAAACGCCTTACTAAAATCCATATACACTACATCTACCGCTTTAACCCTCAGTCACCTTCTGCAAAGAATTCAATAAGTTTGTGAGGCATGACCTGCCCTTCACAAAACCATGCTGACTATCCTTGATCACATTATTCCTATCCAGATGTTTCATAAATCCTATCCCTTACAATTTTCTCTAAGACTTTGCCCTCAACAGAAGTGAGACTCACCGCCTATAGGAACTGGTGTAATCCCTACTCCCCTTCTTGAACAAGGGAACCACATTTGCTATCCTCCAGTCTTCTGGCACTATTCCAGTAGACAACGAGGTCATAAAAATCAAGGCCAATGGGTGTGCAATCTTCTCCCTGCTTCCCAGAAAATGCTAGGATATATGCCATCAGGCCCACGGGACCTATCTATTTCTCACCCTTTCCAGAATTTCCAATATCTCTTCCCTACATACTTCAAAGCCATCCATTAAAATTAATTGTGACTCAATATTCACATCAGCAACAATGTCCTGTTCCTGAGTGAATACTGATGAAAAGTATTCATTCAGTGTCTCCCCAATCTCTTCGGCCTCCATGTGCAACTTCCCCCTACTATCCATGACTGGACCTATTCCAACCTGAGTCATTCTGTTATTCCTGACATACCTATAGAAAAGCCCATTGGTTGTCCCTAATCCTACAACCAAAGACTTTTCAAGTCCCCTCCTTGCTGCTCTTAGCTCTCTCTTTAGATTCCCCCTGGCTACCTTATAACTCTCAATCGCCCCAATTGAACCTTCACGCCTCATCTTTACATAGCCGCCCTCTCTTCCGTTTAACAAGGGATTTCAAATTCATTGTTAAACCACGGCTCCATCACACGACCCTTTCCTCCCTGCCTGACAGGTATAATACTTATCAGGACACTCAATAGTTGCTCCTTGAACAAGCTCCACATCTCGATTGTGCCCTTTCCCTGAAGCCTACATTTCCAAGCCACGCATCCTAAGTCATGCCTCACCGCATCATAATTTCCCTGCCCCCACTATAACTCTTTGCCCTGCAGTGCACACTATCCCTCTTCGTCACCAGAGTAAAAGTCACCGAATTGTGGTCACTGGTGCGCAAATTGCTCACCTACTTCCAATTCTAAGACCTGGCCTGGTTCGTTACCC